>NC_088812.1:14327423-14575431 GCF_011386835.1 Chrysemys picta bellii | reverse complement strand
AGATAGAGGGGGTGGATGGGGATAGATAGATTAGATAGATAGATAGATAGATAGATAGATAGATAGATAGATAGATAGATAGATAGATAGATAGATAGATAGATGGGGTGGATGGGGTGGATGGGGATAGATAGATAGAGGGGGTATATGGGGATAGATAAATAGATAGATAGATGGGGTGGATGGGGTGGATGGAGATAGATAGATAGAGGGGGTATATGGGGATAGATAAATAGATAGATAGATGGGGTGGATGGGGATAGATAGATAGAGGGGGTGTATGGGGATAGATAGATAGATGGAGAGATAGATAGATAGATAGATGGGGTGGATGGGGATAGATAGATAGATAGATAGATAGATAGATAGATGGGGTGGATGGGGATAGATAGATAGAGGGGGTATATGGGGATAGATAAATAGATAGATAGATGGGGTGGATGGGGTGGATGGAGATAGATAGATAGAGGGGGTATATGGGGATAGATAAATAGATAAATAGATAGATAGATGGGGTGGATGGGGATAGATAGATAGATAGATAGATAGATAGATAGATAGATAGATAGATAGATAGATAGATAGATAGATAGATAGGGTGTATGAGGACAGATAGATAGATAGATAGAGGGGGTGTAGGGGGATAGATAGATAGATAGTTAGATAGATAGAGGGGGTGTATGGGGATAGATAGATAGATAGATAGATAGATAGATAGATAGATAGATAGATAGATAGATGGGGTGGTTGGGGATAGATAGATAGAGGGGGTGTAGGGGGATAGATAGATAGATAGATAGATAGATAGATAGATAGATAGATAGATAGATAGATAGATAGATGGGGTGGTTGGGGATAGATAGATAGAGGGGGTGGATGGGGATAGATAGATAGATAGATAGATAGATAGATAGATAGATAGATAGATAGATGGGGTGGATGGGGATAGATAGATAGAGGGGGTGGATGGGGATAGATAGATAGATAGATAGATAGATAGATGGGGTGGATGGGGATAGATAGATAGAGGGGGTGGATGGGGATAAATAGATAGATAGATAGATAGATAGATAGATAGATAGAGGGGGTGGATGGGGATAGATAGATAGATGGAGAGATAGATAGATAGAGGGGGTGGATGGGGATAGATAGATAGAGGGGGGTGGATGGGGATAGATAGATAGATAGATAGATAGATAGATAGATAGATAGATAGATAGATGGGGTGGATGGGGATAGATAGATATAGGGGGTGTATGTGGATAGATAGATGGAGAGATAGATAGATAGAGGGGGGTGGATGGGGATAGATAGATAGAGGGGGGTGGATGGGGATAGATAGATAGATAGATAGATAGATAGATAGATAGATAGATAGATAGATAGATAGAGGGGGTGTAGGGGGATAGATAGATAGAGGGGTTGTATGGAAATGGACAGATAGAAGGGGGCTGGATGGATGATGGTGTTGCCCCATCTCCGTGTATCCCTGAGTGGGTGCCCAGCGGGGACAGGGGTGAAGCCCCCATGATAACACTCCGAGTCCCATCAAGTTTTGCATAAAATCTTTGTTTTTTTTCTAACTATCCCTTTTGGGTGCAAAATCCCAGCTGGACCCTCCCGTGGCATGATCCCAGGAGCCCCACCCCAGCAGCAGGTCCATACACCGGACTGCAGATTGCTCCCCGCAGCGGGAGCTGCAGATGCTGGTCTGACGGTGGGGCTGTCCCCAGCTGTGTGGGGCCGAGAGGAGCCCGGGCTGGCTGTGCGGGGGCTGGGGACAATCCCCTCTTCCAAGGAGAGGCGACGACATTCTGCAGAGCGGAGAAGGGGGCTGAGATGCGAGGAAACCCCAGGGGCTTTGCTATGTGCTGGCGGCTGCCTTCAGAGATGGGGTCATTGTCCTAGGAAGCCTGGGCTATGCTCCGTGCTGGGCCAGGGGGATCCCTTCCCATCACGGGAGGGGGAGGCTGGGGCGGCTGTTCGGAGATGCAACAGCGTTACAGAGCATCTCCGTTCAGGGCAGCCGGGTGATCAGAGCTGGCGTCCCCACGCACAGCTTGGCTGATGGTCCTCGGTCCTGACCCACCCCCCACCCCCCGCCATCCCAGCCCTGCCCCCCCAGCTCTGCCGGTACCTCTCAATCCCGACCACACACCCCCTGCCATTGCCCCTCAATCCTGCCCCGCAGCCCCCTGCCATCCCAGCCCTGCCCCCCAGCTCTGCCGGTGCCTCTCAATCCTGCCCCGCAGCCCCCTGCCATCCCAGCCCTGCCCCCTAGCTCTGCCGGTGCCCCTTAATCCCGACCCGCAGCCCCCTGCTAGCCCAGCCCTGCCTCTCGCCCTGTTCTGGAATCCCGTCCCCTCGGCAGTGCTGATCCAGCGCCCCGACTCCGTCACCTCCCCTTCGCCGGGGGACTTTGGCGTGGTAATGAGCATCACTTGGCTTTTCCTTCCCGTGCTCCCCACTCAGCAGCTGGTCACAGACAGACCCCGATCGCAGCTCCCCGGCGTCCCTGCTGCCCTCGCCCCCCTCCCTCTCCCTTAATTAGCATCTTTGCTATTCTGCCTGATCAGCAGACAGTGCGGGGCTCTCCAGGAGGCTCCCCTCCCCCAGCCTCTCTACCCACGGCTTTGGCCTCCCTCCCCTGCACCAGAGAACCCAGCCCAGGGCACACTGGGGGGCACGGGTGTGATGGGTAATGGGTGGCGCCCGTTGTGAAGGGCCCCGCAGCACAACTGACCGGAGTCCTGGAGCAGAGACAGAGCAGGCCGGGCGCCCCGAAGTGCTGGCACCCTTCCCCGATGGGGGAGGATAATCTAGGGACATGCAGCCTCCTCCCCAGGGGAAACCCAGATCTGGCAGGACTGGAGCCAGACTCCAGCCCCCTGCACCCAGCTGGGCCCCCCCACTGAAGTACCCGGGGCACTGCATTCACCATGGTGCAGTGCAGGCTGTGCCAACCCGGCAGAGCCCAGGCCGCAGAAGTGGGGGACAGACCCACAGACAGTAGCTGACCCAGAGGGGCCTTGGTCACTATCACAGCTAAGGAGGGGTCACCGGCCCCCCAGAGCCCAGGAAGAGAAACCCAAACCCCGGGACTGGCAGCAGGGCTGGGGTAGTTACATGGGATGTCCTGGATGGCGCTGTGTGTGTGTGTGTGTTCCTGCCAAGACCCCCGCTGGGGTCCTTTCCCCACCGGCCCTGTGCCACGAGGGAGAGGCCGCACATACGCCAAGCTCGTCTGGTTACCGCACGGCGGATCGCGCTCTGCCAGTTTCACGGCTGGCTGACCCCACATTGGTGCACGCGTCCCGCCCGCCACCCTGGCTGGCTGCACAGACTGACCCAGCCTGGGCAGGGGGTTCTGAGCCATCTCCCCATTGGTCTCCCCACTGGGCTGGCCCACACCAGCCCCTGGCAGAGATCACCGGGGCCTGCTCTGGCTCCCCAAATGCCCCACCTGGCGTAAAAGTCTCCCGGGCCCTTTCTCCCCAGCAGGCCCAGGGGCATTTACTCCTGTCATCCAAGGAGCACCTCCTGCCATACCTGTGTGATCCCACCCAGACTCCAGCTGGGGGTTTACCCAGGCCGGGCAGGCTGGAGAGCGGTGCCCATGACTGCACCGACCAACGTCTGCTTCAGAGGCTAGATTCTTGGTGCCGCTCAAAGGCCTTCACGAGGGTGGCTGGTGCCCGAGCTGGCCTGAGGGCTCTGCTCACGCGCACTGCACCACAGCCCCTGGCATAGGGTGTGGCTTGGGGACCATGGCTAGAGCGCATTGCACTCTGGGTATTCTTGGCTCCATGGAGCCAGGGGAAGCAGAACACAAATTAGAGCTGCCTTTAGGCTGCTCTAACTTGCAGCAAGGGCAGGGCCGGGCCTGAATATGGAGGTACAGAGAGGGAGGGCTCTGGTGACACAGGTAGCTTTTGAAAGGCATTTTTTAGCCCTAATGGTCATTTATTTTTGCTCACAACGTTCCAGGCAAGCTGCCCTCTTTCAAGATGGCCACCCCCCCTCTTGGTTCCCAGCCCTCGACAGCCCGGGCTACCCTGAGGGCCCCTGCGACTTCTGCTCCATGCAGAGCGATAGGAGACGGCAGCCATTTTGCAACAGGGCAGTTCTCGGGGGAGCTCGCCGGAGGGAAATAGCGTTTGCCCCTCGCTGCTGCAGGACAAATGAAAACCAAACGGTCAAGAGTTGCCATCAGCCCCTAGAGAACAGAGCCTCAGATGGACCCGGCGCCCTGGGAGCTTTAGCCCCATGGGGAGTTCGGACGGCCTGCGCCGGTCCATGGTTAAGGCCACATGGGACAAACAAAATGGCGCCACGTCCACCGCTCTGTTTCTCACGGGTACTGTTCTTTAATGAACGCCCCCTCTGATCACCTGTCCCGCTGCAGGTCTGGTCTGGGCTCGGGGGATCTGGGGCCGGAGTCACCGGGTTCAGCACAGGGGCCAAGCCCGTTTTTAGCGTGGAGCTCGGCTCGGTGCTCCGGACAGAACCACCCCGGCACTGCCAGCACCTGAGGGCTAACCGTACGCCAGGGGAATCCCCCGGAGAACAATGGCGCATCCCCCCTCCACTCCATGGGAACAATGGAGAAAACCCCCCCCCCACATACCTGAGAATGTGTCTGAGCAAAGCCCCCAACCCCGGCCAGGATGGGGGGCAAAGGCACCTCTAACTCAGGGCCGCTGGGCCGGACCCCTGGTACATGATATCTGGAGACGGCGCACAGGACAAACAGCCTGGCCCCCAGGGCAGGCGTGTGGGGCTGTGAGCTCTGGGAGTCCCGGACGCAGGATTGGGACAGCGACCCATCCCAGTCCCGCAGGGACAGCCCCCGGGCCACACAGCAAATCCCCCTCCTTTAATGCATAAATAACACACAGATCCTAGCGTGATGAGTCCTAGGACACGACTGGGGTTCCTAGGTGCTACCGTAATACACCTAATAAATAACGTACAGCACCTAACGCAGTGAGGTGCTGGGCCATGACTGAGAACCCCACTGCTCTGCCCCTCCGCTGAGCACCCCACAGCCCTCCTCCCCACTGAGCACCCCTCTGCCCACCCCCTCCCGCAGTGGTCCACTCAGCTCTTACCACGTGGCCCCAGCATCCTCTTCTCCCACCATCCCAGCGATGCAGCCATCCCCCCTTGTCTGCCAGCTCCCACCCCAACATCTCCCCCACGCGCTGCCCCCTTTGCAGGGGAGGCCGCCGCGGCTACAGGCGACTAGGCACCAGGGTGGGACATGGGGCAGCGAAAGATCCAGGACTGTGATTCCCTCAGAGCGTTTCCCCTCCTCAGGTGAACGCCTCCCAGGGTGGGGACTGTCCCTTGCCACAGCTCAGTGTTTTAGGATGAGTACTTTGCTGTATTATGGTGGCACCCCAGGGACCCCACCCAGGCTTGGGGCCCTGTCGTGCCAGGCGCTGCACAGACCCAGAGCGAGAGACAGTCCCTGTGCCCCAGGGCTCACAGTTTGAGCAGAGCAGGTGAAGGGGTATAACAGCAGGATGGGGGGGTCCACATGGGAGGATACGGACCCTGGGATTAGGGTTTAGTGGCTAACGCACAGGAATGGGAGCCAGGACTCCTGGGTTCTTTCCCCAGCTCTGGGAAGGGAGTGGGGGCTAGCTGGTTGGGGGGCGCTGGGAGCCAGGACTCCTGGGTTCAATTCCCAGCTCTGGGAAGGGAGTGGGGGCTAGTGGGTTAGGTCTGGGAGCCAGGACTCCTGGGTTCGATTCCCAGCTCTGGGAAGGGAGTGGTAGCTAGTGGGTTAGAGCAAGGGGGGCTGGGAGCCAGGACTTCTGGTTCTATTCCCAGCTAGTGGGGGCTAATGGGTGAGAGCAGGGGGCCTGGATACCAGCCTACCCCGGAGTCCTGGCACAGCCGGTGGTGGTTTCTGTCCTTGGGCCATGTGCCCAGCCGCCCATGGAGCCCACATGGCACGTGCAGCGGGGAATGTCTCACCCATCGCCTGGAGCCATGACAGGGCTCCAATTAAAGTGACATTTCAACGTGCACCGCGCTGGGCTGATGACTCACTCCCCACCAGGCTTCACTCCCGGCCCAAGCCCCATCCACCACAGAGGGCTGGGGAGGGGGTCCCTGGGCTTCCCAACCCCCTTGGGGCCTGGCCAGAACCACCGTCTGGGGCCTGGGTCTGCTCCCATCTCTGCAGCCGCCCCCCACGTGCTTCACTCCTCCCACCGCATCCTTCCATTTCACCGAGGGGGAAACTGAGTCACAGAGACGGGCCATGTGATCCAGGACAGTGGAGGCCTCCCCGCTCAGAGCAGGGGGTCTCACCGATGGAGCATGGAGCCCAGAGATGAGCGACAAAGACAGTTATGGGGGGGAATTAACCTGGCTCGGCTGGGAGACAATGGGAGGATGAACCCGCTCCATCCCACGGCCCTGACACTCACCCCCAGGCTGGAGCAATGCCCCATTGATGAGGGTCAGCAGCCAGGGCCCACAGAGCAAAGGCAACTCGTAACCCCATCTCCTAGGGAGGTCAGAAATGTCGGGAGCTGGGCCGGGAGGAGGGGAAATATCCTATCGACCTGACGGAGCCGCCCGGGGAATCACCGCTAGGCCTGGGGCGAGAGCTCCCATGCTGGAGCCGTGGGACGCCAGATGGAGCAGGGTCCCGGAGGGAGGGGCCAGAAGGAACCTGTGGGCACCAGGTCTGTAGAATTTTTGGTGGTGCCCAGAAGGGCCATCCCGTCCATAGAGGGCCAGGGCAGCCGCGGGGCTAGCGGGTGGCCTGGTGCCGGCAGCAGCGAGCAGGGGCGGGAAGAGGTTGGGCGAGGTGGGAAGAGGCGGGCGGGGGCTTGGGGGAAGGGGTGGAATGGGGCAGGGAGGGGACAGAGCAGGGACAGGAAGAGGTGGGGTGAGATGGGAAGAGGCGGGTGGGGGCTTGGGGGAAGGGGTGGAGTGGGGGCGGGGAGGGGATGGGGCAGAGCAGGGTGGGAAGAGGCAGGCGGGGGCTTGGGGGAAGGGGTGGAATGGGGCGGGGAGGGGACAGAGCAGGGACGGGAAGAGGTGGGGTGGGGCGGGAAGAGGTGGGCGCGGACTTGGGGGAAGGGGTGGAGTGGGGGTGGGGAGGGGGCAGAGCAGGGGCGGGAAGAGGTGGGGGCTTGGGGGAAGGGGTGGAATGGGGTGGGGAGGGGGCAGAGCAGGGGTGGGAAGAGGTGGGCGGGGTTTGGGGGAAGGGGTGGAATGGGGTGGGGAGGGGGCAGAGCAAGGGTGGGAAGAGGCAGGCGGGGGTTTGGGGGAAGGGGTGGAATGGGGTGGGGAGGGGGCAGAGCGGGGGCAGGAAGAGGTGGAGCGAGGTGGGAAGAGGCGGGCGGGGGCTTGGGGGAAGGGGTGGAATGGGGCAGGGAGGGGACAGAGCAGGGGCGGGAAGAGGCGGACAGGGCAGGAAGAGGCAGGTGGGGGCTTGGGGGAAAAGGTGGAGTAGGGGCAGGGAGGGGGCAGAGCAGGGGCGGGAAGAGGTGGGATGGGGCAGGAAGAGGTGGGCGTGGGCTTGGAGGAAGGGGTGGAATGGGGCAGGGAGGGGGCAGAGCAGGGGTGGGAAGAGGTGGGCGGGGTTTGGGGGAAGGGGTGGAATGGGGTGGGGAGGTGGCAGAGCGGGGGCGGGAAGAGGCGGGCAGGGCAGGAAGAGGCAGGTGGGGGCTTGGGGGAAGGGGTGGAGTAGGGGCAGGGTGGGGGCAGAGCAGGGGTGGGAAGAGGTGGGCGGGGCTTGGGGGAAGGGGTGGAATGGGGTGGGGAGGTGGCAGAGCGGGGGCGGGAAGAGGCGGGCAGGGCAGGAAGAGGCAGGTGGGGGCTTGGGGGAAGGGGTGGAGTAGGGGCAGGGTGGGGGCAGAGCAGGGGCGGGAAGAGGTGGGATGGGGCAGAAAGAGGCGGGCGGGGGTTTGGGGGAAGGGGTGGAATGGGGTGGGGAGGGGACAGAGCAGGGGCGGGAAGAGGTGGGATGGGGCAGGAAGAGGCGGGCGGGGGTTTGGGGGAAGGGGTGGAATGGGGTGGGGAGGGGACAGAGCAGGGGCGGGAAGAGGTGGGCAGGGGCTTGGGGGAAGGGGTGGAATGGGGCGGGGAGGGGGCAGAGCAGGGGCGGGAAGAGGTGGGATGGGGCGGGAAGAGGCGGGCGGGGGTTTGGGGGAAGGGGTGGAATGGGGCGGGGAGGGGGCAGAGCAGGGATGGGAAGAGGTGGGGTGGGGCGGGAAGAGGTGGGCGCGGACTTGGGGGAAGGGGTGGAGTGGGGGTGGGGAGGGGGCAGAGCAGGGGCGGGAAGAGGTGGGGGCGGGGGCTTGGGGGAAGGGGTGGAATGGGGTGGAATGGGGTGGGGAGGGGGCAGAGCAGGGGTGGGAAGAGGTGGGCGGGGTTTGGGGGAAGGGGTGGAATGGGGTGGGGAGGGGGCAGAGCAGGGGTGGGAAGAGGCAGGCGGGGGTTTGGGGGAAGGGGTGGAATGGGGTGGGGAGGGGGCAGAGCGGGGGCGGGAAGAGGTGGAGCGAGGTGGGAAGAGGCGGGCGGGGGCTTGGGGGAAGGGGTGGAATGGGGCAGGGAGGGGACAGAGCAGGGGCGGGAAGAGGTGGGCGGGGTTTGGGGGAAGGGGTGGAATGGGGTGGGGAGGTGGCAGAGCGGGGGCGGGAAGAGGCGGGCAGGGCAGGAAGAGGCAGGTGGGGGCTTGGGGGAAGGGGTGGAGTAGGGGCAGGGTGGGGGCAGAGCAGGGGCGGGAAGAGGTGGGATGGGGCAGGAAGAGGCGGGCGGGGGTTTGGGGGAAGGGGTGGAATGGGGCAGGGAGGGGGTAGAGCAGGGGCGGGAAGAGGTGGGATGGGGCGGGAAGAGGCGGGCGGGGGTTTGGGGGAAGGGATGGAATGGGGCGGGGAGGGGGCAGAGCAGGGGCGGGAAGAGGCGGGCGGGGGTTTGGGGGAAGGGGTGGAATGGGGTGGGGAGGGGGCAGAGCAGGGGCGGGAAGAGGTGGGATGGGGCGGGAAGAGGCAGGCGGGGGTTTGGGGGAAAGGGTGGAATGGGGCGGGGAGGGGGTAGAGCAGGGGCGGGAAGAGGTGGGATGGGGCGGGAAGAGGCGGGCAGGGGCTTGGGGGAAGGGGTGGAATGGGGCGGGGAGGGGGTAGAGCAGGGGCGGGAAGAGGTGGGATGGGGCAGGAAGAGGCGGGCGGGGGTTTGGGGGAAGGGGTGGAATGGGGTGGGGAGGGGACAGAGCAGGGGCGGGAAGAGGTGGGCAGGGGCAGAAAGAGGCGGGTGGGGGCAGAGCAGGGGCGGGAAGAGGCGGGATGGGGCAGGAAGAGGCGGGCGGGGGTTTGGGGGAAGGGGTGGAATGGGGTGGGGAGGGGACAGAGCAGGGGCGGGAAGAGGTGGGCAGGGGCTTGGGGGAAGGGGTGGAATGGGGCAGGGAGGGGGTAGAGCAGGGGCTGGAAGAGGTGGGATGGGGCGGGAAGAGGCGGGATGGGGCGGGAAGAGGCGGGCGGGGGTTTGGGGGAAGGGGTGGAATGGGGCGGGGAGGGGGCAGAGTAGGGGCGGGAAGAGGCGGGCAGGGGCTTGGGGGAAGGGGTGGAATGGGGCGGGGAGGGGGCAGAGCAGGGGCGGGAAGAGGCGGGCAGGGGCTTGGGGGAAGGGGTGGAATGGGGCGGGGAGGGGACAGAGCAGGGGCGGGAAGAGGTGGGGCAGGGCGGGCTGGAGACAGGTCACTCATTGCTGATGGCACCAGGCCCTCTGCTAACCCCCCGGGCCGCCCAGGACCCCACGTCCCCCTGAAGCCCAAGACGGGATGGCTCTGAAAATCTAAGCCCAAATACTGGTGGAGCCGGGCCCACGTTCCTGAATATTGGTGGAGCACGAGCACCACGGGCCCATATAACTGGCTGCCTATGCTGTGGGGGCTTCCCATGATCCCAACCCCCCACCCAGTGCTGCCCTGGCTGGCTTCCGGGCGTCCCCGCCAACAGGGCCGGCTCCAGGCACCAGCTTGTCAAGCAGGTGCTTGGGGCGGCCGCTCCGGCGAGGGGCGGCACCTCCAGGTATTCGGCGGCAATTCGGCGGACGGTCCCTCACTCCGCCTGGATCGCAATCGTGATCGCGGCTTTTTTTGTTTTGTTTTTTTTGTTTTGGCTGCTTGGGGCGGCCAAAACCCTGGAGCCGGCCCTCCCGCCAAGCTGCCGTCCCTCCTGTCGCCCCAGCTGGCCCATGTGTTTGGCCTTGGCCTGGACAGCTCCTCTCTCAGACACCAGGCCCTCGGGAGGCCAGAAAGCCCAGCCTCTTTGGTGGGGACTGGGCCGTCTCCGTCACCGAGCCCAGGGCGAGCTGGTACTGATGCACCAGGCCCGGCAGCAGCTAACAAATTGCTTTGGCTGGGATGGAGACGGAGACGTGCTGGATCTGCCCAGGGTCCAATCCCTGGTGGTGTTTGCGGAGGGTGGGGGGACAACACTCCCTGTCTCTCCCACACGTCCCCAGCCCCCCCAGCCCTGGTAGGCTGCAGGGGCATAGGGAATATCCAGGCGGGAGCCCACCGCTGGAGTCTAAAGAGGCACAAACACTGAAGCATGCATAAACACGTATGTGCACGCACATCCATGTAATATGTATGCACATACACACCTAGAGGCGTGGGCTCACACACGTCTACAGGCACGGGGGCACACGTGTCTAGCCACACACATACACCCACAAGCATATGCCCACGTGTTTGCATAGGCACATGGGGCCACACATGAATGTGCACAAAAACGCACCCGTGTCCCCACCGGCACGTTCCGGTGTATGCAGCACAGGCAGAGACGCAACCCCCCCACACAACACACACACAACACACAACACACAACACACACATTTACCTGGGGCGTTTACCCTCCCCCGTCCGCTTATCGGCGAGGAGGGAATTACTGGTGCATTAGCTCCAAATGAGCCCAGTCAATATCACGGGGTCCCTTCTCTCAGTCCCCCCCAGCCCTAGTGCAAACCCTAAATCACTCCAGCTGAGATCTTCAAGGCCACAAAAATCCCACTGGCTTCATACCCATTCCCTCTTCGGAGCTGCAGGGGTTAAAATGCTCCAAGGACTCCCCCAGGGAGAGGGAGGGGGTTCCCACTGGGATCTGCCCACCCCAGATCCCCAGCCCCACTCCTTTCCTCTTTGCCCCTTTAATCTGCCCAGGTCCAACTGGGAGGCACGGACCCACATGCCTTGCTCTAGCCACGCCTCAGCAGTTCCTAGAAAGACTTTGCGCCTTCCGTGACTCCGCGGCCCAGGCCTGTTCAAACCAGGAGTCCCCCTTCCCCGGGGCATCCGGCAGCACCAGGACCGAAAGAACAAGCTCTGCACGGTAAGTACCGCGGCCACCTGGTCTCGAAGGGGAAGGATTAATTAACAGTTCCCAAATCCCAGCCTAAATATCCCGCCTCCCTCCGGCGCAGGCAGGTCTGCGTCTGCCAAGCAGTGGGGATGGAGGGAGCGACCCGTCTCCCTCACGGTTCCAACCTCCTGCTTTTCTCTCATTTCCCATCCTGCCAGTCCAATTGAGGGGCACCCCATCAGCTTGGCCCAGCGAGTTCAGCACCACGCCGGGCATCTGCCTTGCCTACAGTCACAACCCGGCTCTCAAAGGCAAGCAGCGCTTCCCCTCTGGAGTTACAGATCTCGAGTACCTCTGGCCGGGATCGCAGGAGGTCTTGCCAGGTGCCTGCAGCCAGTTGGAGATTCAGCAGGAGGTGATCTCCCCTGAGGCCCCATGCCACCCAGGAGTCTGCCTAGGCCCCTCTGCTACTGGGACGAGACACTTCCGAAGCCACTACACGCCGTTGGCCATTAAAGAGCCTCCCAAGTCTTCTCACAAGAGTCACAGCGTTATCCCCGGCACCCCACTTCCAACTCGGGGAATTACCCGATCCCTTAGACATCCCGCTGCAGTGCCATTTGAATGACGTGCTCGCACGTCCACCCTCACGCACTGCTAAGCGGCGGTTGCGCTCCTCCCCAGAGGCAGCTGCATTTCGGCGGTGGGGAAAGGGGCTTCTGGACACTGCATGCTCTGGGGGCAGCCCACGAGCCGTGAGTATAGTGCTCCGCGCCAGGCCAACACGGGCTGAGACACAAGGCTTCTCCGCCCCGGCCCCAAACAACACACCCACAAGCTAGGTCTGGCTAATGCCTGGGCATGATTGTAACCCCAGTGCAGCCCCTGAAAGCTCCTTTATCCCCCCAGGATTTCAGTGCAAGCTGCATACTCCTCCATCCCACTGACTGTCCCAATGGGGACACATCCCCCCAGATGCCCAGACCCGTCCTGCCAACCCACCCCCTAAGTCCATCCATGGCACCCCAAGGGTGGGTATGACCCAGTCCCGGGGTTTGAGGGGGGAGCAGCGGGTGGGCTAGAGGGGACGTGGCCCTGCAAGGAACTGGTCTGCAAAATAAGGGACACACTGTGCCCACTAAGACCACCTTCGTCTGGGCATCGGCATTTCCTCAGAGGGCCAGGAGGACAATTCAAACACCCTCCCTGGACATCTTCACCATAACAACCCGGCTCCCTTGCCACGAGGCACAGCCCTGGCATTGTCTGGCGTACAGAACCTGGCTCCCTTGCCACGAGGCACAGACCTGGCATTGCCTGGCGCCCAGAACCTGGCTCCCCTGCCACGAGGCACAGACCTGGCATTGCCTGGTGCACAGAACCTGCCTCCCCTGCCACGAGGCACAGACCTGACATTGCCTGGTGCACAGAACCTGCCTCCCCTGCCACGAGGCACAGACCTGACATTGCCTGGTGCACAGAACCCGCCTCCCTTGCCACGAGGCACAGACCTGGCATTGCCTGGTGCACAGAACCCGGCACCCCTGCCACGAGGCACAGACCTGGCATTGCCTGGTGCACAGAACCCGCCTCCCCTGCCACGAGGCACAGACGTGGCATTGCCTGGCGCACAGAACCTGTCACCCCTGCATTGAGGCACAGACCTGATATTGCCTGGCGCACAGAACCCGCCTCCCTTGCCACGAGGCACAGACCTGGCATTGCCTGGTGCACAGAACCCGGCACCCCTGCCACGAGGCACAGACGTGGCATTGCCTGGCGCACAGAACCTGTCACCCCTGCCATGAGGCACAGACCTGATATTGCCTGGTGCACAGAACCTGGCTCCCTTGCCACGAGGCACAGACCTGGCATTGCCTGGTGCACAGAACCTGCCTCCCTTGCCACGAGGCACAGACCTGGCATTGCCTGGTGCACAGAACCTGGCTCCCTTGCCACGAGGCACAGACCTGGCATTGCCTGGTGCACAGAACCTGCCTCCCTTGCCACGAGGCACAGACCTGGCATTGCCTGGTGCACAGAACCTGGCTCCCTTGCCACGAGGCACAGACCTGGCATTGCCTGGTGCACAGAACCCGCCTCCCTTGCCACGAGGCACAGACCTGGCATTGCCTGGCGCCCAGAACCTGGCTCCCTTGCCACGAGGCACAGACCTGGCATTGCCTGGCACACAGAACCCGCCTCCCTTGCCACGAGGCACAGACCTGGCATTGCCTGATGCACAGAACCCGCCTCCCTTGCCACGAGGCACAGACCTGGCATTGCCTGGTGCACAGAACCCGGCACCCCTGCCACGAGGCACAGACCCTGGCATTGCCTGGCGCACAGACCCTGGCCTGTGCTCACACTTTGTCCATTGGCATTCTCGCCATTTGGTATCTGACTGACCCCCTGTTGCACCTTGGCATTCTTGCTCCTCCAACATGTTTCTATCCTTATTGTGGCCCATGCTCTGGCATCCTCGTCTTCTGATAACCAGCCACAGCCTAGCACTGCCTGGCACCTTCACCTCCTAGCAACCCAACCCGCTGGCCACATTCACCATCAGGCAGGCCCAGGCATCTTCCCCACACGCTGACCCTCGATCCTGCCTGCCCTGCCCCTCAGAATCCCTCGGCACCCTCATCCCCTGGTACCTCCACCCATGATCTCTCCCTGGCACCCTTCACCCCTAGTATCCCTCAAACCTAGTAACCCCCTAACACCCCTCACCCCTAGTAACCCCCTGACACCCCTCATAATCCTGGTAAACTCCAGCAACCCTCATCCTAGTAACCCCCTGGCACCTCACCTCTAGTAACTCCCTTGAATCCCTCACCCCTAGTAACCCCGGTAACCCCCTGGCATCCTAGTAACCCCCTAACACCCCTCACCCCTAGTAATCCCAGTAACCCCCGGCAACCCTCACCCCTAGTAACCCTCTTACACCCCTCACCCCTAGTAACCCCGACACCCCTCACCCCTAGTAATCCCGGTAACCCCCGGCAACCCTCACCCCCAGTAACCCCCCTGACACCCCTCATAATCCTGGTAAACTCCAGCAACCCTCATCCTAGTAACCCCCTGGCACCTCACCTCTAGTAACTCCCTTGAATCCCTCACCCCTAGTAACCCCGGTAACCCCCTGGCATCCTAGTAACCCCCTGGCACCCCTAATAAACCCAGTAACCCCCTAGCACCCCTAGTAACTCCGGTAACCCCCTGGCACCCCTAATAACCCCCTGACACCCCTCACCCCTAGTAACCCCGGTAACCCCTGGCACTCCTAGTAACCCTCTGGCACCCTTCACCCCTAATAAACAAAGTAACCCCCTGGCACCCCTAGTAACCCCCTGGCATCCCTAACCTCTAGTAACCCCGGTAAGCCCCCGGTACTCCTCACCCCCAGTAACCCAGCGAGGCGCCGACTGACCTGCTCGGGCCCCTGGAAGCAGATCCGGCACTGCGGGGTCCTCATGCCGCTGTCCAGGCTGCTGCTGAGAGACACGGTGTCCAGGGCCCCCCCGGCTCCGGGCTGCTGGCCGGGCTGCTGGCCGGGGGGCGGCGGCCGGGGCTCCTTCTCCTCCAAGGCCAGGCTGCGGGGCCGGGGCTCGGCCACCCCGCCGTAGTACTCGGCCTCATCGTCCTGCCGGGCCGAGCAGTCGGCGAAGGGGGGCCAGCCGCAGCCGCTGCCCCCCAGCGCCCGGCTCCCCCCGGCTCCGGGCTCGGGCTCCGGGCGGCCCCGCCGCATCAGCACCAGCAGCTTCAGCTCGTTGAAGAACATGCGGATCCGGTACTTGAACATCATTTACCCCGGGCCCAGCGGCTGCAGCGCCTCGGAGAGCTGGGGCAGGGGCGAGGGGCGCACGGGGCGAGGGGCGCACGGGGCGGGGGGGCGCTTAGCTCTGTCCCTGCGCGGCGCCCGCCGCATCGGGAGAAGGGGAGGAGGAGGGGGCCTGTGGGGGGGCCTCGAGGGGGCAACAAGGGGGAGAGGGGCCAGCACCGCCTGGGGGACACATCTCCGGGGGCGCAGGGACTGCGGAGCGCACGGGGGGCAGCTAGTGATGGAGGAGGCGGGAGACAGGGGCAGGGAAGGGGGGCGGCCCCGGTCGCTCTCCTAAGGCCGGGCCGGTTCGGTGGGTGCCTGGGCCCCTCCGCAGCCCGCGTCCTGCTGCCTCCCCCGGGTCATGGTGAGCGGCGAATCCAGCGGCGGCCCAAAGGGGCTTAACCCCGGGGGGCTGCGCCCCTCTCCGCCTCCTCCCCTCGGGGCGCCGGCTCCTTTGTCTGCAGGGCTCGGGGCATCTCCGCTCCTCCCGGCAGGCGCTCACCCGCCGACACGCGCGGCCCGGAGGAGCCGCATCCTGCCCCCGCCGGCGGCCGGGCGCCCAGCCCCGCGCCCCCCTCTCCGCGCCCCGGCTGGGCTCGCCCTGCGCCGCGGGTATTGTCTCTCCAAAACCGCGGCTCTGCGCGCAACAGGAGCTGCTGCTGCTGCCCGGAGCGCTCCCCCTCCTTCCGGGGGGCCAGCGCCCCCCCCTCGCCACGCTCCCCCTCCCCAGCCACCGCCGGGAAGGCTAGGGCGCAGGGCTGGCCATGGCCGGGGCTGGCGGCGGCTCAGGGCTGGAGAGGAGAAATATGGCTTCTTCTTCCGGTACAGCAGCGTGTTAAATAAAACATTTCGGGAGGAGGGGGGGGAAGAGGCGAGAGCTGCTGCGCTACGCTGGTTGCCCCCC
The DNA here is from genome assembly GCF_011386835.1 of Chrysemys picta bellii. Classification (NCBI taxonomy): domain Eukaryota; kingdom Metazoa; phylum Chordata; order Testudines; family Emydidae; genus Chrysemys; species Chrysemys picta. The sequence continues at coordinate 14,559,371 of NC_088812.1, read as the reverse complement.
CCCCAACGTGGGGAGCACGTGGGGGAGTCCCCGGGAAATGTGAAAGTGACCAGAGGGGGGTCCCCCCCTCCCCAAAGATGGGAGCCTTCCAGACAAGGAGGGGGAGAGGAAAAGTCCCACGTTCCCCCTCTCCAGGAAGGAGGGACCGGAGCCAGAAGGAGGCAGGTGTGGGGAGCCCAGCCAGTCCGCAGTTCCCCTCCCCAGCAATGGAGAAGGAGCCCTGGCTCTCCCCTCCCAAGCCTGGAGTGCTGGGTGAGTCTCTGTCTCTTTGTCTCTCTCCCACACCCCCCTCAGGTCCCTGGCCGCAGCCTGGCTGGACTAGGGGAACTTTGGCTGTGAATTTCCCAACCTGGCTACTCTCCTCCAAATCCCTTCCCAGCCAGGGCGCTAGCACCGAACTCGACCAGGGTTTCATAGCTTGGCTGTGAGCGGGTCACCTAATCCACTAATGTCCCATCCATTTCTTTGTGCCCTCCCGCCCCCGTCTGTGTCCACCTGTTGACTCATAAGATGGACCAATGTGCTAGGCGCGGCACACACAGTGCAGAGAGAGGAAGCTCCGCAGAGCAGGGCTGTGTTTGTACAGCAGCTCCCTGGCTGGCCCCCTAAGCACTGGACCACCCAGGCAGGGCACGAAGCTCTGCCCACATGGCGCTGGGCCTAATTTTGGTGGCCTCTGGCTGCATTCCCAGCTGTCATTCTTTCAGGAGCTCTGGTGACATTGCCAGAGGATGTTGAGTGAAGGCCAAAAGTATAACCGGGCTCAAGAAAGAAGTAGATAAGTTGATGGAGGATGGGTCCCTCAATGGCTATTAGCCAAGGTGGGCCAGGCCTCCCTAAGCCTCTGATTAGCAGAAGCTGGAGCTGGATGACAGGGGATGGATCACTTGATAATTCCTTGTTCTGTTCATTTCCACTGAAGCATCTGGCATTGGCCACTGTCAGAAGACAGGATCTTGGGCTAGATGGACCTTTGGTCTGACCCAATATGGCCGTTCTTATAGTCACATTTGTGCTGAGCAGTGTCGCTAGCCATAAGTGTCCAAAAACCACGAGTCGGCCCCCAAAATCATGAGATTGGCTTAGAAATCACGAGATTGTTTAAAAAAAATAGTCCGTTTTGGTTTCTTTTTAATTTTCTTCTGGGTTTCTGAGCCTTTAGGGTCACACCCGGGGCAGGTTTTCAGGCTGACCTTTTCAAAATACGAACGCTGGGATTCTCGCGCGATGGTCTGGCTCCAGGAACTGGGACTTGAAGGAAAATCCCAAATATTGCAAGTCTCGCAATCAAAGCACAACAGTTGCCAATCCCACGAGTGACACTTTCATTAAAGATGAAAAAAATAGTCTAGCCTATTTCAACCTCGTTTCCACTTTCTCTGGCAAAAGCTAAACTTGCCCATGTTTAGTGACTACTATAAAGGAGGGGTTTTAAATAAAATCTGGGGTGAAACTGATAAGCCGTCTTAGAGTTGTGGGTCTTCCCCTCTCCCCATTTCTTGTTTTAGGCTGCATTATACCCTGGGGTGTTGAATTGTGCTGTGTTGTGTTGCATTGTGCTGTGTGGAATTGCAGTGCATTGTGTTGCGTGGCTTTGCATGGCGTTATGTTTCATTGGGTCATGTCACATTGCCGTGTATTGTGCTTCACGCAATGCAATGCAACACAGCACAATGCAATGAAACAGCGCCACTCAATACAATGCAACCCGACACACTACAACGGTGGTGTGATGTGCTGAATTGCATTGCATTGAGTGGTGCTGTGTTGCATTGTGCTACGCTGCATTGCATTGTCCGATGTTGTGTTTCTTTGTCGTGTTACATTGCACTGTATGGTGCTTCACCGTACTGTGCTGGGTTGCACTGCATGCCGTTGTGTTGAATCGCATTGTATTGTGTTGTGTTGCCTAGCACTGCATTGAGTGGCATGTAGTGTTGCGTTGCATTGTAATGTATCACTATGACCCCCATGCATTAAGGACCCCTGCACACAATCCTAAATTGTCCCTCTATCAAATCTTATTGGTTTTATTTTGATTCCCTTGACACCTGGAATTTACATTCGGTCCTGTAGCAAGAAGGTCTCCGAGGGCAGGATTTGCATAGGAAGCCACTTTACTAATTTACCAGGGAAAAACACATTTGATTTCTCAAACCAACCTGTAGCTGGGAGTGCAATAATGCTGCCCGGTATATCAAAGGACGTGTGTCTGAAATTTTATAGTTACAGCCAAGAAATAGACCTCCCCAGACATCCAGCCATAGATAACTCATCCCCCAGGCCAAATGACTCTGTCGGAGGCATTGTTAGCCCAAAGTGGCCAGTTAAAACAGTTATATTTGCAGGTCATTAATTTCTCAATTCCCAAGGATTATCTCAGGATAATATCCACAGGGTCACATGTTATGACTTCATTATGGGCCCGGCTAATATAGTTTCCCTGCATTTTGATAAGGTAGCTGGAATAATTTCCTTCCTTTCTATAAACGATTGATGGCTTTGACCTTAATTTGCTACCAGTGCCAAAAATCTTACTGGAATCCGTTTGCTCTCTGAGCTTTGAACCCCAGGGCTTGGATCATAGCTTCCATGTCTTCACTTTGATGTCACAAAGGAGCCCCCCATCCCAGGACTATATTACTGGCCCAGAAGCATTCTGGGAAGTTTGCATCCATTGGGGGATTGGTCAGGACACCATATTGGATGGGCCAATGGGCGGGTCCAGTTTGGCAAACCTTCTGTCGATTGGGCTACAGAAATGACAATTTTAGTCTCGTCGGCTCCTATGCTTTTGTGGGCTCACTGACGGAGCGCCCCCTTGTGGCCGTCAGCTTTTTCCTCATCTAGCTCCTCCTGCTGACGGGCCACTTCAGCCCTGGGATGGTCTTGCCTCTTCTCATGACTCAACCTTCCAGCTTGGGCTCACCCCTTCTGGGATAACAGAAAGTCCAATGTCCTTACAAAAGGTCTTCAGCTCTGACTGGGGGCCCTGTGGTCCCCACCCCCTTCCCTCAATCCTTTTCCCCTTCCCAGGGGCCTCCCACCTGCTTCCCCAGTGACTAGAGGGAAACCCAGGCCCTCCCACTATACTGGGCTCCAGTCCAGGGATCCTATAACCCGCAACCTGTCCCCAGACTCCCTCCTGCCATAGCCTGTCAGCAGGCCTCAGCCTCTTGCAGGTCCTACCCTCTCATCGGCGCTCGCTCCACCCCAGCGACAGCTGTGTTTCTCTCCTGGCCTCGCCACTCAGGAGAGGAGCCCCCAGGCCAGCTCTCCCCCTGGGCATCCTCGTCCATGGCTCTGGGTTCTTTGCTCTCTGCCTCCAAGCCAGGGCCTGCAGCGTTCTCTCCTTCTCATCTGTGCTCCCTTTCATAGTCACCACCCAGTTCCTTCCCCAGCTGGGCTTCATCTTTAATTAGGCCTCTCGGCCACCCACCAGGTGGGTTAATTGGCCTCTCAGGCCTGCATTAACCCTCTCAGAGCCAGGATCAGGGCGGGGAGTCTATACCCCGTCACGGATGTTTTTACTTAAAGCCTGTGATCGGGGTGTGTCTCAGCTCTTGTTTCAAACAGAGAGAACGTTGGGGACTCTGGCAGTTGGGAAGGAAATCTTGGCACCACGACCCCTCGGTGATAATAATACCATGGGGCTTTTGATCATTTGGGTTGCTCTGTGCTAACGTCGGAACGTCGTTTGAGAGCAGGTCACCGGGGTGTTTCCTGTAGGAAGATGTTGGTTCAGTTTAATGGGGCAGCGGGGGTGGTAAGAAAACCCCAGCAGGAAGTGAAATAACAACTGGACCTGTTACTGGGGGTAAACGCTTCAGGGTTGTTAAAAGACACTGTCCGGGCTGTTAGCGGGGAGGATTCTATCTCTTTACATAAGAACGGCCAGACTGGGTCAGACCAAAGGTCCATCTAGCCCAGTATCCAGTCTTCCAACATTGGCCAAGGCCAGGTGCCCCAGAGGGAATGAACAGAACAGGGAATCATCAAGTGATCCATCCCCTGTCACCCATTCCCAGCTTCTGACAAAGAGGCTAGGGACACCATCCCTGCCCATCCTGGCTAACAGCCATTGATGGACCGATCCTCCATGAACTTACCTAGTTCTTTTTTGATCCCTGTTATAATCTTGGCCTTCACAACATCCCCTGGCGAAGAGTTCTACTGGTTGACTGTGTGTTATGTGAAGAAATACTTCCTTTTGTTTGTTTTAAACCTGCTGCCTATTAATTTCATTTGGTGACCCCTAGTTCTTGTGTTATGAAAAGGAATAAATTACACTTCCTTACTTACTTTCTCCACACCAGTCATGATTTATAGACCTCTACCATATCCCCCCTTAGTCATCTCTTTTCCAAGCTGAAAAGTCCCAGTCTTATTAATCTCTCCTCATACGGCAGCCGTTCCATACCCCTAACCATTTTTGTTGCCCTTTTCTGAACCTTTTCCAATTCCAATATATCTGTTTTGAGATGGGTCGACCACATCTGCACGCAGTATTCAAGATGTGGGCATTACCATGGATTTATATAGAGGCAATATGATATTTTCTGTCTTATTCTCTATCCCTTTCTTAATGATTCTTTGCTCCAGATGAGCTACAAAAGTGGGATTGAGGGGAACCAACAGAACGAAAGGACATGTGGCGGGATGAAAAGTGACACCCTTCCCTTTCTCAGAGGATGGCAGTGGGGTTGTTGATGGGTGGCTGTCCTGGCTAATACTTGCTGAAGAAGCTAGACCTTCCTGGCCCATCGTCCCAGGACTTTAGGGAAAGCAGATCTGCATACTTGCTGTTTGCCAGTCCTTTCCCCTCTCATGTTACACTTCGTTCTTACTGTTAGAATTAAGCAACGCTTTGATTTCGGAAGGCCGTTGGATCGCTCTACTCACCACTGAAGAAGTGAGGTTTTTACCCACGAAAGCTTATGCCCAAATAAATCTGTTAGTCTTTAAGGTGCCACTGGACTCCTGGTTGTTTTTGTGGCTACAGACTAACACGGCTACCCCCCGATACTCTACTCACCACTGGCCGCAGAGCGCCGCAGGGGGAACCGCAGGTTGGACCTGCTGGGGAAAGCATGGTGGAGGCACAGGGTGGGCCAGCCCAGCGCCCGCTCCAGGAATTTCACACCAGGAGAGGTGACAGCACTTGTGGGGGGTGCGCTCGGAGAGGCCACAGCAGGGTCAGAGGTGCCGCCCTGTAACTGTGACAATAATTATTAGCGCTAATTAAATAATAAATCAGAGGAGGCCAGCCAATGTGTTTGTAATTAGCCATTCCAGGAAATGACTGATGAGCTCTCTGGGGCAGGGTCCGTCGCCGTGGTCCCACGGCCATACAGCACCTGCCCAGCAGGGTCCCGTTTGGGGTCTCAAGGCCCTGCCATAATACACCTAGTTTATGAATCGTGAATAAAGCTGCTGTTTTGCTAGATGTTCATCTGCACCCTCCCCCCATGCGTGGAACAACGTGGGACGCACCGTCTGCCGCTGAGTTCTGCCCACTCGTGACAGGAGTGGGTGTTTGTCCGCCGGCGGGACCCCGACTGAGGACAGGGCCTCCACTCCGGTTCCGGCCCAGGAGAGCCAGAAAGGAATCATCTGAAGACAGTGTAAAACCAACTCCCTGCAGAGACACACCCCTGGATGCAAACAAGCGAAGAGCAGTCCTGGATCTCTCCAGCACCAGGGCCATTTCCCTCCACTAGAGCCAGCCTGGGCCCTGTTCGTGGTGCTGAAAAGCTGGCGTCAGGGCGGTGGTAGGTTGCTCTTGGGACACCCTCTTCCCCCTGCCCCACTCGCCTCTTCTGGGGCAGAGCGTCTCGTTCAATCGGGTACAGCTGTGACCTGCTGCCCCCCGGGCCTGGGGGATCGGGAGACACCCTGCAGCTGGAGCTGGGCTGGTATTTGAACGCTCATGATTGGTTTCTGGTTGGTTTGCGGCAGGGCCCGCAATGTGCCGGGCACTTTGCAGCGAGGACGGTCTCCTGTCCCCAGGGAGCGCCTGAGCTAGGAAGGGGCAGGCATGGAGGCAGAGGCTCCGGGAAGGGAGCAGCAGGTAGAAAGGATGGCCTAGTGGGCTGGACTCTGGCCAGGGACCTGAGTTCGATTCCTAGCTCTGCGGCTGACTCCCGGGCAGCCTACGGGCAGGGCCGGTGCTACCATTAAGGCAAACTAGGTGGTTGCCTGGGGCGCCCAAAAGCGGTGCCCCCAATTTTTTTTTACAGCGTTTCTATGCCCCCTCCCCGAGTGCGCTGTCGCCGCTCCACTTCTCCCGTCTCCCAGGCTTGCGGCGCCAATCAGCTGTTTGGCGCCACAAGCCTGGGAGGGGAGGAGAATTAGAGCAGGGGCGGCGTGCTCGGGGAGGAGGCAGAGCAGAGGTGAGCTGGGGTGGGTAGCTGCCACACGGCTCCACGGGGGGGGGGGGAAGCTGCCGCAGGGGGGGGCCTCAGGGCAGAGGGGGAGGAGCTGCTGCGAGGGGGTCCCCTCAGGGTGGAGGGGGGGCGGGGAGCTGCCACAGGGCTAGGGGGGCGCAAGGTGGAAGTTTCGCCTAGGGCGCGAAACTTCCTTGCACCGGCCCTGCCTACGGGCCCTGTAGTGTCAGGCGCTGCACAGCCACAGAATGAGAGACAGTCCCTGCCCAAGACAGAAGAGACAAAGGGTGGGAGAAGGGAAGGATTATTACCCCCGGCTTTACAGCTGGGGGGCCTGCGGCTCAGAAGAAGAGCCCGTCCCTCCATTGATCCCAACCTGGGCCAAAGGGATTCTACTCTCCACTATCCGTCCACCCGGGTCTTTGGAACGCTCCCGTCCCTGAGGGGAGCAAACCGTGGTGCTTTGCTCCGGGGATAAAGGCTGGGGCGCGGCGAAGGAGAAAGCAGGAGGCCTGGCTGCTCGTCTTTCAAGGAGAACGGCTCCGATAGCCATCTCGGGCGCTCAGAACACAATCAGGATAATGGATGGGGAAGGCGCTTGCCCAGAGCTGCTGTTCAAGTCATTTCCCTGGAGAGGAGGCGATCCCCGAGCCATTAACCCTTCCGTGGGGCGCAGAGGAAATTCTCCGCTGCGGATTTTGCTTTCTGTCACGCCTGATCCCTACCTAGACGTGTCCTTATATGGCCCTCATCATCCTGGTATCTGAGCGCTTCACAGCACCCCTGGGAGCTAGCGGGGCATTATCCCCATTTTACAGCGGGAGAAACTGAGGCACGGCGCAACTGAGCCCCAGAGCCATTGGATCCAGACCACTGGCACAATTTTCCCAGGGGCGTGGTGGAGTCTCCATTGGCGGCCATTTTAAAATCAAGATGGGATGTGTTTCTGCTCTGGGAATTCTCTTGAGGAAGTTCTCTGGCTTGCGTTATACAGGAGGTCAGACTAGGTGATCTTGGACTCTATGAACCCGCAGTGGGATCTGGGCTCCTAATTTCCATTGATTTCCTTGGAGGATCTGGGCCTAAGTGACTGGAAGCCAGGACTCCTCCCCCAGGCTCGCTGCTCTACCCACTAGACCTTCCATCCTTTTTCAGGGTTGCCCTCCAGTTGTAGCCCCTTATTATTCCCCCACCAAGATCGGGGCTCCCGTTGTGCCAGGTGCTGCCGCAGATGGGGAGCCAGGGCCTGCCCCAAAGGAACTAACCGGACAAGGCAAAGGGTGGAAGAAAGGCAGGACTGTTCTCCGGGAGGGATGCTGAAGCTCGGAGAGGACGGGATTTTGAACAGGGCTCAGTACCCAGGATTGAGGCCAGCTGAGCTCTTCTGACAAATCAAGTCCTTTATTCAAGCACCTAAATGGGAGCAGGGCCGCCCTGCGGAAGATCTAGCTCCCCGGGACTTGCCCGAGGTCTGTAGCACAGCTGGGAAATAATGTCACAGCTCCCGCATCCCCAGTGAGCGCGTTAACCACCAGGCTGCCCTCCCTCATGTCCTGTGGCCCTGGAATGTCAGTGCCACACGAAGGCGGGGGCAGATCAAAGGTGCTAAAAGGCAACTGGACGCATTCACCTCAGGATGGCGCCTGGGGGACCCCTGGCACAGTGTCTGGGGAAGCCGGCCGTGCTGGACGAGGGATCACCATGTAGAAGCCCCGGGCAGCATGCCAGATATGGGCTTGGTGACGTGCAGTGTGCCAGCCCAGCGAGAGGGGTCATGGAAAGGGAACGCTTCCCTTCGATCGTGGCCCCGCGAGAACATTGCTTCCGTGACATTGTCACTCGGTACGTTTGTGTGTGTGTGTGTGTGTGAGAGAGAGAGAGAGAGAGAGAGAGAGTGTGACAGCAGAGCTGGGGGAGGGCCTAGCAGCTCCCAAAGCCTTCCTAGCTGCCATCAGGCCTTTGCCCCCACCGAAATTCACCCTGGTGCGGAGACGGCGCAAGGCGAGAGGCGTAAGTGGCGTCTAGACCAGGGTTTCTCAACCTGTGGGTCGAGACCCAGAATTGGCTCGCCAGAATGTTTCAAAGGACGGTGCAGCCGCTCCTCTCCCACGGGGCGAGCTGGGCTCGCCTCCCGGCTCCAGGCACCGCAGCCTCTGGGCTTCAGGCGCCACTCAGGTTTGGCCCAGCCGTCATGACGACGGGAGCCCAGGTAGGCCACATTCGAGCGAGTGGTGCTGCAACCCCGCGAGCCGGCTCACATCTCCACACACACACATTTGATCCAGCCGGGGCGGCGGGGCCAAACTTGAGCGGTGCCGCAACCCCGGAGGTCGCAACGCCCCCCCGGCGGGGAGAGCCAAGCCCAGCCAGCCCCACAGCACGGGAGCTGCAGGAGCTGCCACTGTGGGGTGAGTGCCAGGCAGGACCCAAGGCCTCCAAGGGGGCAGGATCGGACCTAAACCACCCCAGGGCCTCCACTCCCAGCCTATTTACTGGGCCGTGGCAGGTCATAAAACAGGTCCTGAGCCCAACGAGGTCGGGAACCACTGGGCTGGACTGAGTGGACTCCTGAGTGCTACATCTCCTGTTTGGTACAGTGCTTTCGGACCACGGTGCCTTTCGCATGCACGGCCCCCCGCAGCCAACGGGTGGGAGCCTGTCCCCTCCCCAGAGCCCCGCATCAGCCTCTCGTCGGTTTAAACAGCGACGTGGCGGCTTTCACTTCCACGGCAGCCGGGCAGGAGCGTCAGCCCCTGAGCTGAAGACGAGCGGCTGCAGCGTGCGGGAACCTCCCAGAGGAAGGGTCGGGAACCCCTGACTCCCTGCAGCAGTGGGAGGTTGTCAATTTCCTTTCCCTCCTCCTCGTGATCTCTCCTGCAGGCGTCCAGCCAGTCTCTTTTTCGCCGACCCATTTAATTTCCCATCATCCTGTCTGGCTCCCAGGACAGCGCAGGCCCTGGGTGGGCGTCAGACCCAGCACCACGCCGAGCCTGGGCTCTAAATCCATTCAGAGCAGCCAGCAGACCCATCAGGAGAGCCTGGGGCTGGCTCCCCTCTCATGGCCAGGGGGTTGATGACTGGGCTGTCTCTGAATCTTTCCAGGCAGCAGAGCGGAGGCGCTGCGGAGCTGGGGGGTAGAGGGATTTGCATTGCTAACAGTAATGATGGAGGCCAAAACCACACTGACACCTTCCTTTGCTATCTGCAGCCTGGCCTGCTACCCACGACCCCAGTATGTCTGGCTGCATGAAGCCCTGGACACCTGCTCCAGCTCCCAGCCATGGGTGGGTGGCAGGGACATTTAAACCGTGTGCTTTTCGACCTGCCTGCTCCCCGCCCTCACTTCTCCCAGCATCGCACCTTTTAATCGAGCTGCCAGGTACAGCGTCAGGGCCAAACACGCCACCCCCTGGGGTCCATCTCAAGCCCCCGCCGTACCCAACTCCCCATCCCCCGGGTCCTTTCTGCCCCCGGAGAGTCTGAAAGCTGCGATGGGCCGAGGTGTCCACTAGGGGGGCCCAGCACACCATGAAACGCAAGAGACATCTGGGGCTGAGATTTGCAGAGCTGGATCCCCTCCCCTTCTACTGCCCCCCCCCAAACTGGGGAACAGGAAGGGGCGGTGTGGAGGGGAACCACACTTGATTGGGGATTAAGAGCAAGGATGTGGATTCTCCTAGTCTGCCCTGTTGCAAAGGCCTAAAGGGTCGGTGAAGTCCCCGCAGAGCTGGCAGGCCTCTGGGGTTTAGGATCCCTGCCCCGAGCTCATCCTCTAATGCAGAAACAGGAAGAGCCCAGCGCCTCCTGCAGGGGGTTCTAGGAACTGCGAGCCCCATCCCAAAGCATGGGGCAGTGTGGAGACTGCAGCAGCCATTCCACGCTGGTCAGAGGGGACACGGGGGTTAAACCCCCAAATGCCGTAGGGCTTTACAAGCTCTCCTGCTGACATAGTGCTGTGCACACGGGCACTTTTGGGGTGTGACTTATGTCGCTTGCTCAGGAGGGTGGAATAGTCACCCCCCCTGAGCGACACACGTTTTGCAGCATCCACAGTGGTGTAGACAGAGCGCTAGGAATGAACCCAGAGCTCACTGGATTCCTCTGAGCGGGAACCTTCCTTGTAACAACAGGACCCGATTCAGCCTCGGGCCCCAAGAGGCAGCACATAACGCTGGGTCTCTATTCCAGCCCTTCCCTTCCGTGACCCACGTCCTCAGAAGCCAAGATTGCAGCGGGCCTATGAGCCACGTTGGAGCCTAGAATATTGGCGCGTTAGCCAAGCGGTGCACGGGGAGCCCGGGACTGGAATCACCGGGGCAGAAGATCAGACCTGAGGTGCATCAGCAGAGCTGGATGTGACGAGCCCAACACCAGAAAAGCAGGAGAGGCTGTGGGCAGGATGGACGGCCCAGGCCCTCCCCACCCAGCGCTGGTTAGGCTGTCCCGCTATCGGCCCCTCTCTCTCCTGAGCACATGCACAGGAAATCAAACAAACCCCAACCCCGCCCTTTTTGGTTACAAAGAGACTGGGGTCATTCCTTGAGAAATAGCTGGGAGACACCTTGGGAAATCTCCTCCCTGTCTTTGCTGCCACTCCGCTTGACCCCGTGGCTAAAATCAGGCTCCATGTGAGATCTACAAAGGCTCAGTTTTCTGTTCCGAGTCCCTAGGGAACTTGGGGTGCACCGGGAGCTTGGCAGACAAGTGGAGACCAGATCCCTGCTGATTGACCTTTCCCCATTTCTCTTTGTTACTATCAGGAAATGCCAGACACCCATTCAAACCAGCCCAGAGCCCTGGCTCGCTGCGGCACCAGCCTGTGTCCCGCATGAGGGGGCATCTTCCCCTCCACCCCACTTCGCTGTCTCTCTGGGCACATCCGATGCCAGTTTTGGCTTGTCGGCCGGCCCGAAGCCGCGCGGCCGGCCCTAAATTAAAACATGAATGATCGCAACGGGTAGCTTCCCAGGAGAAAGGAGCAGCCGATGTCTTGAGCTGATTTAAGTGGCTTCAACTAATTATACAGCTTAACGACCAAAGGCCGTTTACAGACAGGTCCCCGAGCGTTCCTTGTGTTGGCCTGCTTGCCAGGCAAGGAGGCACTGTCGGGCTCTGAGCAGAGGGAGCAGATCACAATTCCACAAGGAACCTTCTGCTTTGCTCCAGGCCGGGCTGAAGAATTCCCAGGGCAGGCATGGCATGGAGCGTGAGAGCATCCCCAACCGCAGTGCCAGCGCGAGGATGCAGGGAGGCTTGCTGGGCTGCGATTTGCACGAGCAGCTGCTGCCCTGTTTGGCCGCTACCTGGGGGGCTCGTTACCCGTGGGGTTGGCAGGCGGCTGGGGATGCAACGCCACTGGATACTGCAATCCCCTGAGCCGGCTGATGGGAGATTGATTGCCCAGGGGTGCAAGCCCAGATTCCCTCAGCTTAGACTCTCAGAAAGGCTGTGGCAGCCCTTGCTCCACCCCACAGGAAGCCTGGCAGGGCGGGGTTAACACCCTGGGACCGGCAGCCAGAGGGGCCCCGCATCTTGCCAATGATACGGCGAAATGGCATGAGGCAGCTGAATCCAGAGGGAGAAGAGAGCAACCCGGCAGGAGCTGGTGGTGTGGTGTCCCAGCATCACCTGTGCGCTGCAAAACCCCACCTGTATGACACGTGGCCACGGGCTGAGCCCAGCCCATCATTCCTGGCTGGGTCTGCGCTGCAAGAAGCCTTTGTTTTACGTGATTGTCTGGGTGATGCTGCACCTGGCCAGCCTGGCTTAGACACCTTAAGATGCTGTGGACGGGGGGATCCATCTCTGTGATAAATGAAGGTGTGTGTGGGGGGAAGCTTTCTTTTATGGACAGCCAGCCAGCCAGTAGCTATAAAATCCCTCTTGGTAGCTGTTCTCTACTTGCTCTACCTGTAAAGGGTTAAAAAGTCTCACTGCTCTGCACAGGGAAAAGGAAGTGAGTGGGCACCTGGCCAGAAGAGCCAATGGGAAGGCTCGAACTTTTTAAAATTGAGACAAAACTCCCCCCTTTTGTCTTTCTGTTCTCCTGGGGAAAGCGGACAGGGCAGAGCTATGCTGTAAGTGTTGTACTTAAAGTACTGCACAGGATCTTTTCAGGGGGAATAAGGCAAAATGCCACATTTATTAGTAATACATGTATTCATTAACACTGTATTATATGCATATAATATATTACACTTACACTCACACACACACACAAACACACTCCGTCTTGTTGTTACCAATTAGTTGCTCCCCTTAACTTCACTGGCCAGGTGAGTTAGATGGGGGAGGGGGTGGAGCCGGGCTTCTGCCGATCCGGATCGATGCTCCCATGTTGACAAGACGAGACCCGGGGTCCTCTGCAAGACACCTCACTTTTATAGCAGCTTTCCTCTTATGCAAATCTAGACCAGATTCAAACTCTGTGTCTGTGTCCATTGGTCCTTTGTGCTGCTTTCTTTTGAGTGTTGTCCCAATACTGCAAAGAGGGTGTTTCCAAAAGAAGGTGCTCGCTTCTAACCCCCGAGGCCGTCAGTATGTCTGCTTGTTTTTAATGAGCCCACTTGACACGTTTTATTGTCCTTGGGTCTGGCTCCCAGCCCCTCTCCAACAGTTGAGGCTGTCTGGAGGTGCTGCCTTCCATGTCTTGCTCATCCACACCTCATTCATTCAACAGGGCAATTGATTAAGAGTGGGGGGGGGGGGGGGGAGAGCTCTTGTTCTACTGCTAGCAAAAAGAAATTTTTCTTCTATCTTATTCTATCCTTAGGGGCTATAATATTATACCAAGGGCAATGCAAAGTTTCTAAATGAGGCTTTGATACAAAGTCCCATGAAAACAGAGGTCACACATGGGTAGACCCACCACAAGGTTATATGAAGAGGCACAATGTAAAGTCATATGAAAATTATCAGAGATTGATCTACATAAGAAGCATGGACCGGGTATGAAAAACTCATCAGTATCATACCTAGAAACGACTCATTTAAAACCCCAGCTATGTAAGCAGATCAGGGAATGTCTAGGAAGACGTGATTAGGTTTATCCCTTTTATTTCTTTATGGCTTGTGGATTCCTCTGTGCTAACCCCAGGTGCTTTTGTTTTGCTTGTAACCTTTAAGCTGGACCTCAAGAAAGCTATCTTTGGTGCTTAATCCTTGTAGTTGCTCTTTTAAAACCTAGCAATAGCCTGAGTTCCCAGATGTATTTTCTTTCTTTTTTTTTTGTTAATAAAATTTACCTTTTTTAAGAACAGAATTGGATTTTTGTGTCTTAAGAGGTTTCTGCAGAGGTTGTTTAATTAGCTGGTGGCATCAGCTGATTTCCTCCCCCCCCCTTTCTCAGCTCTTCCCCGGAGGGGAGTGTGAAAGGGCTTGAGGGTCCCCCATAGCAAGGAATTCCCAAGTGCTCCTTCCTGGGCTCCCAAAGGGGTTCTGCACTTGGGTGGTGGCAGCATCTACCCATCCAAGGTCAGAGAAAAGCTGTAACCGTGGAAGTTTAATACAAGGCTGGAGTGGCCAGTGATTCATTTTTAGAATCCTTGCGGGCCCCCACCTTCTGCACTCAAAGTGCTCGAGTGGGGAATCAGCCTTGACAACCTCCATTAAGTCACCACCACAGCAGCCACAATTAGTGACCAAAAGGCAACGGAATCCAGGGGAGTGGGGATGGAAACATGAGGGAGCAGCTTCCAGGGGTTCTCCTAGACAGGGTCCAGCTGTGGGCGAGACTGGGGTGTGCCCCATGGCTGGGTAGCCGCGAGGGCCCCCATCCCCGTGGGCTGGGATGCAGGGGGAGGTCGGCAGGATATGCAGCAATGACCATGCATCCAGAGCTTTAGTGGCATGAGAGATCTGCCCTCTGCTGACTGTGTGGATGGCCCAGGAGGAAAGAGGACCAGGGGGTGACATGGATCCCAGTCACAGAGGAATCTGTTGCTGCCAAGGGGCTGAGAGAAGGAAGAAAAGTCTGCATGGAGAGAGAGGAGCTCCCTTGGGGCAGCCCCGGCCCCATCACAAGCTGGGGGCTGGGAGCAGCACCACGACCCAACCACCTTTAGTGGCGCTGACTCAACAGCTCCAAGAGACGCCTGCCTGAAACACCCAACGATGCAGATGCTGCAACCAGGCAGGTCCGAGATTGGGGTTCCTAGGTGCTACCACGATATGCCTTCTCCTCCTTGGCTGGTGCACCTGGAAGATAACAGCTCACTACTGGGGCTAGCGATGCTGGAGGAGATCTGCGTCATGGTGCTGATGAACCAGAGTTCAAGCCCACCAAGCGGGGGTTACACCAGACAGGTGGGGTCCTGGGAGGCTTATGCTGCTTCCTTGGGGGCCATGAAGGTGGGGGAGGGGACAGAAGAGCCTCAGAGTTGCCCTCAAGGGGCCCGGTGTGGGTGCTGGGGATGCCAGGCTGGGCCCCTTCAGAGTAGCACCCAGCACCTCAGGCACCAAGGACGGGTGGGGCTCTGGCAGCGAGGCCCGGATGGGTCGTACCCTGGCTCCCCCGGCCCCCAGGGGACGTGGCTGTCAGCGGGGATCAACCCGGGGGCGGCTGGCCCCTTGGCACACAGAGCAGACTGCCAGTGGCCCCGGGCTGGCAGCAGTAGTAGAGCTGTTATCCCACCTTGGAAAGGGAGCAGGCCTGTGCCAGGAGGAGGGGAGCTCGGCTTCGCCCCACTCCGCCCCTCCTCGGAGACAGGGGCCCTCGAAACCTGCCCAGAACCCAGGAGTCCGGGCTCCTCCCACGGAACCCAGGAGTCCGGGCTCCTCCCACAGAACCAAGGAACCCAGGAGTCCGGGCTCCCCCGCCTCCCACGGAACCCAGGAGTCCGGGCTCCTCCCACAGAACCAAGGAACCCAGGAGTCCGGGCTCTCCACGCCCCACGGAACCCAGGAGTCCGGGCGAGTGGGGGGAGGGGGCTGCTCCATCGACCTTCCGGCCGGCCCGTCTCGCTGGTTCCGGTCCTCCGGCCCCGCCCCCGCCCGGGCCCCGCCGCCGACACCCGCGGCCCCCGGCCCCGACCGCTGCGCTGCCACCTCGGGGTGAGTCCGCTCCCCCCCCCCCGGACCCCCCCCCGGTACCCCGGGCCCCGCCTCCCCACAGCCCCCCCCCGCGGCCCCTACACCCCCCCCCCGCCAACCCCCCCGGTCTGGGGATTCTGCCCCCCCCCGCACTGCCCCCCCCCGCACCGCCCCCCGAGTTAGCCCCTGCCGGGGGGGGCTGGTCCCCGTTGGGGATTCCCAGGGGCGGGGCAGTTCAGGCTCCTTCCCCTCCCCCACGGCACATGGTGCGGGCCGGTGGGGGCAGGGCTGGCCCTGGCCGGTGGGGTGGGACCGGGGTGGGGCGAACCCTTTGCCCGGAGTCTCGCCAGCGACCGGACCGGGGTCTCCTTCCGACCAGCGGGGCCGGAGCAGGGTTTCTGCGCTGAAATGGCCAGGTGGGGTGTCTGTTATTGTAGGGTCGCTCATGGGGGCTGGGCCCCACGCGTTGTGTGCTTCCTCCCCCTTCCCCTCCCCCCTCCACGTGGGTGCCCTCGTAGGGCTGCCCAAAGGGTCTGGGGCCGAGGTCGCTGCTGTTGTAGGGTGGCTGTGGTCTGGGGGGGGGGGGTTGGTGCATTTTTAGGGTGGCGTGGGACACCTGCAATGTGTGTGTTGCGTGTATGTGGGTCTGTGGTAGGGTAATTGAGGTGGTGGGGCAGCCGTTCTGGGCTCGCTCGGGGTCCCGGGCGCTGGGCAGTCGTGGGGTCGCCCTGACTCTGCCGCAGGAACCCCATATTGTGTGTTTCAGGGGTGGGGTGGAAGGTGACACATTTATCTTGGACAGGGGAGGGGGCCCCATGGGATCCAAGAGCATGGGGGGGAGCTGGGGGGGGAGCAGACAGGGGATCTGAGTGGAGGGGAGCAGTGGGGTGCAGGCGGGGGTTGCTAACAATTCATAATCCCCTTTGCCTTAACCTGCCGTCCCCTTCCCTCCTAGCCGGTGCGGAGCCAGGATGGCGAAGGAGATGCGGGCGCAGTACGAGCCGGTGGCGGAGATCGGCGTCGGCGCCTACGGCACCGTCTACAAGGCCCGGGACTTGCAGACCGGCAAGTTCGTGGCCCTCAAGAACGTGCGCGTCCAGACCAACGAGAACGGGCTGCCGCTCTCCACCGTGCGTGAGGTGGCGCTGCTCAAGCGGTTGGAGCATTTCGACCACCCCAACATCGTCCGGTGAGGCGCTGGGGGCGGCTGTGCGGACGGGGGAGGGCTGGGAGGAAGCCGAGACCGGAGGAGCACTTGCACGTGGTGCTCAGTCACGTGGGGCGGGGGCTGGCGGGCGCTTAGTTTGCATTGGAGGGAGTTTGGTTTTGGGGACCCAACAGCCACTTCCCTCTGCACCCCCCTGGGATAAACGTCCCAGGCTGTGCAAGAAAGGGAATCAGTATCCCATGGGGGGGACTCCCCCCGGCTCGGGGGTGTGGGGGGAAAGGGTAAGGAGGCTTGGGGGTGTGGGTGGGAGGTAAGGAGTGGGGAGGGGTCCCCAATCTGGGGTCCCCAATCTGGGATCTGTGTAGGAGGCACATGGCTAGTCCTGCCTGGGAGGTTAGAGTGGCCGTGCAGGGGACAGAACGCTGCTCTGCTCTCTGGAAACTCCCTTTCTGTATGAGCTAATCCCTGGGAGCTGGAAGCAGCCCCGGGCCGCTTTGCGCCCGTTTTTCCAGCTCTGGGAAATGTGCGGCCGGTTCTAGGAATTGAGCCGTGGTCTGGGAGCTGCCTCCTTCCTGCGATTCCTGCAACGCTAGTCGCGGGGAGGGAGCGTGCCCGGGGCTGGGCCGCGGGATGGCTCGGCTGGCAGACGTGTGGGTTTCCACTGGCAGAGGATGTCCGTCCTCCCCCGGCTGAGGGGCCCGCCTGCGCTGGGGGTGGGGGAGGAGGTTCAAGCGCTGCTCTGTGTCTTGCCTGGCCTTGGTCCCCAGGTGTTTATAGGCCTGTTGTGTTAGGCCAGGGGTAGGCAACCTGTGGCACGCGAGCTGATTTTCAGTGGCACTCACACTGCCCGGGTCCTGGCCACCGGTCCGGGGGGCTCTGCATTTGAATTTAATTTTAAATGAAGCTTCTTAAACATTTTATAAACCTTATTTACTTTCCATACAACAATAGTTTAGTTCTATATTATAGACTATAGAAAGAGACCTTCTAAAAACGTTAACATGCATGACTGGCACGCGAAACCTTACATTAGAGTGAATAAATGAAGACTCGGCACAGCGCTTCTGAAAGGTTGCCGACCCCTGCGTTAGGCTTTTTCTGCCAGCCGGTTCCGCTCTGCTGGGGGTCCTGCCCACGCCAGCCTGGGGCACTGCTGGCTTTACAGAAACGCTGGGGTGACGGCAGGAGAGCTCCAGGGAAGGAGGTCACTGGTGGGTGGGGTCCCCATCCTGCCCCTCTCCCGGCTGTACTGAGACGCTTGGGGTAAATAGAGACGTTTTAGGGAGCTTCTAAAAAAATCCAGCCTCAGCAGCAGGGTCTTGGGGTGAGGGGGTGGGGGCAAGGCAGGTGGGAAGAGTGGCAAACCATTGGGGAGGGGGGTGGGTGCCGGGAGGCAGGGGGAAAGCGGTGGGGTGGGGGTGCGGTTGGGATTGAGGGCAGCCGCATCTGAAGGGACCGTAGCTTTCTAAGCACTTAGCTCCCTGGCAGCCTCCTATGGTGAGAGGGGCTAGTGGAGCTGTCCTGCCCCCACCGCGAAGGGCCAGGCCTGGCACGCTGCCCCCAAGTGATCTCCGGGGGTGGGCGGTGGGGACACTGCTGCCCTTGGTGCTACGGCTCCCCCTGTCAGAGGAGCTGGCAGGGGCCGGTTCTGCTGGCTCCGTCCCTTTGAGTCGCGGGCCCTGAGGGCTGCAGACAAAGTTTCCATTTTGTCTGCACGTGAGCCTGGCCCTCCTGTCTCTTCCCTGTTACCAGCTTCACAGACATTTTGCAGGCAGTTCCCAGCCCCTTGTCTGCCTCTCTGAGCCAGAGGGCAGTGCGGCAGGATGTCCGCGTCCTGTGCTGATTAGCTTCCAGGAAGCAGGGAGGAAGCAGTGGGGCCCCGGGAATTGCTGATTGAGTTATCCAGATAAGAGTCTGGAGCTCTGCTTTGGGCTATCTGGCAGCAGGATCTGCAGCTGGGAATCGAATCAACCCAGTACTGGCTGGAGCTCTGTGATTGGTTGGGGGTTTGATACTGTGAGCTCGGGGGCATGCTCAGGAAGCGTGTCCCCAAATTACCATGTGATAGAAAGCATGGGGGGCAGGATTGGGGGCTGTAGATTGAGGGACATTGGCAGAGCTGTGTGGGGGGCAGGGGAGCTGCAGGTCAGGACTGAGGGACATTGGCAGAGCTGTGTTCCATCCCTCTAGATGGGCCTGAGGGGGGGGTCCCTGGCCCCCATCTGTCCCACGTTGGGCCCAGACAGCCCCGGTCCTTCGCGTTGTGTTGGGCTGGATCGTTGAGTTCCTGCAGCTGCGAGAGGGAGCCCCACTTCCAGCAGAGCATGTGTCAGTCAGACCCCTGCCTGGCCCCTCCCTCCCGCACTCCGATCCCCAGCCCCCGCCAAGCTCCCTTCTCCGCCTCCCCGCAGGTTGATGGATGTCTGTGCCACCACCCGGACGGAGCGCGAGACCAAGGTGACGCTGGTGTTCGAGCACGTGGATCAGGACCTGAAGACGTATCTGGACAAGACGCCGGCCCCTGGCTTGCCAGTGGAGAAGATAAAGGTACAAGGGGAATCGAAGGGAGCTTTGGGGATGCCCCTGCCCCGCGGCACCCGCTGCCCTCGTGACAGAGGGTGATTGGGGAGGGGAGAGTTGCTTGCCTAGAGGAGGCTCCAGGAGCTGGGCTGGTTCAGCCTGGCCTAAACACATCTGATTGCTCTCCATCAATACAGCCGGGGGAAGCCCAGGGGAGGGACGAGCTAGTGAAGGCAAAAGACAACGTTGGCCCAGGGTCTGGAACAGCCTCCAGTAGGGGATAAACAATCCAGCTGGATAGCTCCGCGAATAGGATGACATGACAGGCTCTGCGGCTGGATTCGATGCCCCAGGAGGGCCCTTCCTGTCCTGTATCCCTGGCCCCCGCCCCACCTGTGCTGCTGGGGCAGGCAGGGAATCTGACCCTGCGCTCTCCCCCTGCTCGGCCAGGACCTGATGCGCCAGTTCCTGAGCGGCCTGGACTTCCTGCACTCAAATTGCATCGTGCACCGCGACCTGAAGCCGGAGAACATCCTCGTGACCAGCAGTGGGCAAGTGAAGCTGGCGGACTTCGGCCTGGCCCGGATCTACAGCTGCCAGATGGCCCTGACCCCTGTGGTGAGCGCTCCTGGCCCTAAGGCCTGTGCATGTGGAGGGGGTGGACGGGAGCAGGTTTTGGCTCATGGAGCCCGGCTTTGAAATGCTGAGGTGCCTCCTCCCCTGCTGGGCCCCAGGCCCCCTGCGGTCCCGCACTTGTGCCTGCGATACTCTGCCTTTGGTGCTGGGGCTCCCGCCCATGTCGGGCGGGGAGAGATTTTTCCCGGTCAGTGTCTGAGCCGCTGCCGTGGGTGGGGATGGCGGGTTGGGAGCCGTGTGAGCCTGAGTCACTGGAGGGTGACTGCCGGCCGCCTCATCCTCTGCTGCAGGCATCTTCCCGCAGAGGCGCCGGCCCGGCCCCCAGCCAGAGATCCTGTGCTGGGTGACGGGCTCCTTCCCCGGGCCGGCCTGGCCTGCTCTCACTGTCTGTGAGCCCTGCGGGGTGCCCTCTCTGCTGCAAAGGGAGGATTTCCCCAGGGTTCGCAGCTGCCCAGACACGAGTGCTTCCCAGTTACCCCCGTCAGTGGGAGCTTCGCTCAGCTGCTACAAGGCACCACCCGCGGGGGGGTTAGGGGGCAAATGGGAAAACTCGGGACGGGGGGGGGGGTAATAGGAGCCTATATAAGAAAAAGACGCAAAAGGCGGGACTGTCCCTATAGAATCGGGACCTCTGGGGATCCCCGGGGACACCCCCGCCGTGCCAAGTGGTCCCCCTGCCACCGATGCTGGTGGGAGTGGGGTGTGCTGGGAACCTGGCAGGGGCTTGGGCGCACTCAGCCATCGTTGGGCTGGGCTCCCAGGGCCCTTGTTGGGCTGGGGTGGGGGTGGGGGTGGCGTGAAGGTATAGCCGGAGCTCATGGCTGTGTGAGCAGCAAAGGGGGCCTGACTCAGCAGCTCTTCCTTCTCTGGGGGCTGGAGATTGAGGGCTCCTGCCCTGCTTGAGGGCTGAGAGATCTGGGGGTTCTCCAAGCTGCTAACTTCCAGCTCTTGGGGCACCTGGGGGCAGGGCCGGGGGCAGCCCTGGGTCTGTAGTTGGGGTGCTGCTGTCGGGGGTTACCCCGTCACGTCTCCACGGAGACGAGCTCCAATGTGTTGGGGCGGGAGGGGGGGAGCTGCAGGCTCCGGCAGCCCCCATGCTGCTTCCCCCCCCAGCCAGTGGGGTGCGTGGAATCTGTAGGGTAAATATTATGCCATAGGCAGGAAGTGGGAGCGGCGGGTGGGGACACTGTCTAAAGGCATTTCCTGCCCAGGAGGGACCGGGAGCTCTGAGCTTCCAACCAGCCCTGGAGAGACTCACCCTCCAGGAGATGGGGAACTCGTAAGCTGCTTGCGGGAGGGGAGCCCTAAACCCCAGCAGGCTTCTACCCAGGGATGGGGACACAGTCTGTTTCTGTGCCCGTGCAGGTGGTTACCTTGTGGTACCGCGCCCCGGAAGTGCTGCTCCAGTCGACCTACGCCACCCCCGTGGACATGTGGAGCGTCGGCTGCATCTTTGCCGAGATGTTCCGGCGAAAGTGAGTGCGCGTGGGGAGGAGCTTGGCGGGTGCTGGGCAGGGCCGGGGTGCGGGCACTGGGGTGCCTGCAGACACAGGGTGGGCACTGGGTGGCGTGGGCACGGGCGGGTGAGGGTGTGGCTGTGTGGGGTGCGGGTAGGCCTGGCTGGATGTCCATGTATAACCTTGAACCCCTCTCTGGGCGGGAGGCGTCGTGCCTAGCATCTCACGGAGCCAGGAACCCTGACTCCCAGTTCCCTGCTCCGACCGGTCAGTCATGCTGCCTTGCGGTAACATGACCCTGCTGGGGACTAGGACGGCATGGCTGGGTTGGCTCTGGCCTCCGGCTGGCTGCAGACCATGGTGGGGAGCCCACCTGCTGGTCTCAGCCCTCCCTCCCTCCCCCCCAGCCCCTTACTGTAGCGTAGCAAGCCCAGCTGGGAGACAATTGATTAGTTCTGAGCCAGGAACTACCACCCCCCCCCCCAGGCTTATCAGCTTGGCTCTGTGCTGATAGCCGGGGAGGGGCCCCGCGCTGCCAGATCTCCCCTCCCGGCCTTGTGGGCTCAGCTCTGGGCCTCTCCAGGGGTGGGGGGATGTGTGATAATGAGGCTGACGCCCTGGTATCCAGCGGGCCCCTTCTGGGCAGGTCATGGCTAGCTGGGGGAGGGGGAGTTGGGCCCCGGCCTGTTACTGGCCCCTCCAAGCCCTCCCGCCATTGTTCAGCCTCTTTGGCCTTTGAGCGGGCCGGAGGGTGATGTGGGTGGGAGTGTGTGCCCATGCAGCCACCTCTGGGTGGGGACGGGATGGCTCTGGTTCTGACCCAAAGGGAGGGGGCTAACGGTGGGGAGCACGCCCCACGCTCAGCTCAGCAGCCAGCCCCTCTCTCCCCTGCAGGCCCCTCTTCTGTGGCAACTCAGAAGCCGACCAGCTGGGCAAGATTTTTGAGTAAGTTCTGAAGCTTCCCTAGTGTCTTGCTGGAGGGGGTTGGATGGGGGCGGGGGTGGCACCCTGGGATCTCGGGGGGATGGGACTCATTCAAGCAGCTCTTGAATGAGGCACTTAAGGGCCGAGCCAGGGTGGGGCTGGGGGACCCAGCCCTGGTTGAGAGCTGATTGATGGGACAGGGCGGGGCAGCGTGCCTGGGTGTAGGGCTGCTGCTGGAGGTATAAGCACAAAAGTTTGTGGGGTGGGGGGGCTGCTGGGAGCTTGTCCTCTCCTTTATCCTGTTAACAACTCTCCGGGACGCTCAGTAACCAACCCACCCTGCTGTGCTCCAAGATGAAGCCGGGTCCAGCCTTGTGCTGCGTAGTGACTGACCTCCTCTCACATCCCCCCCTTCCCTCCCCGGGTGGCCAAGGAAGGAGGCGACCGGTCGAGAGGTTTTTTTGCCGCGTGGGGAGCAGAATGTCCAGGGTGCTGCCTCGTGCAAGCAGCCTGGGGCCCAGCGCCGCGGGCAGCTCTGTGCTAGAGGAGGGAAGGTGCATTTCAACCGAGGGGACAGTAGCGGTGCCGAGGGGACAGTAGCGGTGCCGGCGCCTGGGTTTGCCTCAATGCGCGGACGGGGCTTCGAGCTACCCCTGCCTGGTCTGCCCAGGATCGGAACCCGGGTTAGGTAGCCTCTAGGAGCCCCTTTGTGCACGGCGCTGCGCAGACAGAACAGACACGGCCCTTGCCCCAGAGACGGCCGCTATAAGGGAGCAGTCTGGTGAACACGGGTTACCTTAGCGGGGGTTAAAGAGGCCCCTTTGTTCCTAGCAGAGACAAGGTGTCACGGAGTCCCCGGGCGATGCTCTGGAACTGCTCCCCACAAAGCCAGTCAGGACTTTGGGGAGCCTCCTCTCCCTTGGAGCAGACTGTCTTCAGGGCAAGAAGCTCACACGGCTTC
The DNA here is from genome assembly GCF_011386835.1 of Chrysemys picta bellii. Lineage (NCBI taxonomy): Eukaryota > Metazoa > Chordata > Testudines > Emydidae > Chrysemys > Chrysemys picta. The sequence goes on along the minus strand of NC_088812.1, from coordinate 14,536,289 downwards.
ACCTCCTGGGTCTCTCCTGGGAGCATTCAGCATATGCCCCTCCGTGCGCTTCCCACAGCGAGTCCGCCCAGGCGGGGTCCTGGGGAAGCCAGAGGGTCCTGCACCCCCCCACTTCGCAGTCAGACGTGACTCTCAGCCAGCCAGTAAAACAGAGGTTTATTAGATGACAGGAACACGGTCTAAAATGGAGCTTGTAGGTCCAGAGAACAGGACCCCTCCGCTGGGTCCATTCTGGGGGGGCAGTGAGCCAGACACCCACGTCTGCACTCACTCCCCGTCCCCAGCCAGCCCCAAACTGACTCGCTCTCCAGCCCCTCCTCCTCCTCTGGGCTTTGTCCCGTTCTGGGCCAGGAGATCACCTGATTCCTTTGTTCTCCAACACCTTTAGCGATCACCTTGCAGGGGGGAAGGGCCCTGGCCATTAGTTGCCAGGAGACAGAGTGTCGGCCATTTATGTATACTGACCCTTTGCTCTGCAACAATTACACACCCCTTATCCCACCACCTAGAGACTTAAGAAATGCATAGGGGAAACTGTGGCACCCCTACAGTATTCCGAGGAAACATTAAGAGCAGCCCCAGGGGCTGGAGGGGCAGAGAGCCGGGGTGTTAGATATCCGCTGGGAATCGTGGGTGAGGGATTCGGAACGGGCCGGGAGAGGCTCTTGTCTGAAGAGGCTGGGGCTGTGTAGGGGGCAGGAGATGGGACAGTGGGTCAGGGAGCCTGGGCTCGGCTCACAAAGGACTTATCAAGGAAACAGAAAGCCGGTATCTCTGCTCTGGGCTGGCAGTGCCCATGTCCCACCTCTGCCTGGGTGCCAGTTGCTGTGCAAAACCAGCCCCCTCCCTGCTGCCCCGTCCCAATGGTTCTCTTCCCTCCCCCGCAGCATGATCGGGCTCCCGGCAGAGGACGACTGGCCCCTGGACGTGGCCCTGCCGCACTGCGCCTTCACGGCACGCTTCCCGCAGCCCGTGGAAATGTTTGTGCCAGAGATGGAGAAGCTGGGGGCGCAGCTTCTCTTGGTAGGTCGGGGTGGAAGGGGAGATGACGTGGGAGTAAGGGGGGGAAGCAGCAATAATTTAGCCTGAGAAGGAGAATTGGGGAGGGGGCCCTCTGGAGCCCCTCCGAGCCCCTAGAGCTGCTGATATTGCTTGGTGGGACGAGGGCCTGGTCCGCGTGATGCAGCCGCGGGCTTCTCAGCGGTGGGACCTAGTCCGTGTTTGTTCCCACCGCAAAACCAGCACGTGGGGGGAAATGACACGCCCGGGGGCATCGGCAGAGCTGGGGGGAGGGGGCTGCGCGTCAGGATTGAGGAGCACCAGCAGAGCTGTGTGGTGGGGAGCCCAGGGTTGGGAGAGCGGGGGCCTGCGGGTCGGGGAGGGGGGACAGGACGCAGGGTCCTGTTAATTCGCCCTTCACTCTTTGAACACCCAGTTGTCTCAGCTGGCCCCCAGCTGATCCATTGGGTGGGGAGGCCCAGACCCAAAGTCCTTCTCTGTGGGGGTAGGGCGGTGTCCGTCCCATTTAACCCTTTCTCCTCTCCTCCCTAGGAGATGCTGACCTTTAACCCCTACCAGCGGATCTCGGCCTTCAACGCACTGCGTCACCTTTACCTCCAGGACAAGAGCCTGGTAGAGGGGTAACGCCCCAGCGTCCCCCTCTCCCCTCCACGGGGACCCAACGGAGGACTCGGGATAGTGCCAGTTCTGCACCCGCCCCATGCCCCCGGGGGGGGCACAGCCACCAGCACGCACACGGAGACGGACTCGAGCAGGGAGCGAGACGCCTCCTCCCCGGTGGCGTCTCCCCCCACCCCCCACGGGTGCCTGGTCCCGGGCAGGCCTAGCTCTGTTTAAGGTCAGTTTGTGTTGGGAAGGGGCCCGGCGGGGCCTCACCCGAGTTCTCACGGACACTTTGAGTAGCCCTTTGTAACCGTTTACAAGATAACTGTTGCTGCCTTATCACATTCCAGCCTCCTGCCGCTGGTCTCAGCTCTTCCCACCCCGCTAGCGAGGGGCTGAGAGCAGCCCGACAGACCCCTCCCCCTCCCCACACTCGGGGCAGGTGGTTTTTTGTTTGTTTTTTTACAAGAAATATTCGCGCGCGGTTTTTCTACTACCAGGGCGGTGGCCAGGGCGAGCTGCCGGATTGGTGCACGTGTGACAGTTGCTTCCCCGAGGGTGGATTGGGGAATCCTGGGGGGGGGGGGGGGGTGCTCCCTCCCCCGGGGCCGGGAATCGACAGTTTATATTTATAATGATTTTTCTCAGACACTTAACTTTGTTTTTTTTTTTTTAATCGGCTCTAAAAATGGTAAGAGTCTAATAAAGGGAAGGCAGGGGGATGGGAGGGCAGCGCCCGGGCAGACCTGGCTGCCCTCGCGTCTGGCCCCACCCCGGCCTGCTTTGCCACTTGGCTTGCCTGAAGGTGTCTTGGGTTTGACTGGTGCGGCTGAGAAGCCAGGACCGCGCCCCTCGTCATGTGGGGGTCAGAGGTCCCCTTCCTCTGATCACTGCTGGCCCAGTGACTGGCAGGTTACGGGGTCGCGGGAGTGGCGGCATCTGGGCATTGCCCCTCATTGCTCTTGACTGGCTTGTTCACCCGTGGGTCTGAGATCCAGGGGCGGAGGAGGAAGGGGTTGTCGATCCCAGGAAGCAGACACCCCTTCCTCTGCGGCAGTGGACAGAACCATGCCCCCTGCTCCCAGAGCGTCCATCCAGGCTGCAGCGGGTGGCCAGACACAGGACCCTGAGGGCTGTGTACTTGTTCTCACCTGGCATCCCTCCCAAGGAGAGGGGTCATGCTTATGTTCCTGCCTTCTGCCAGCTGGGGGTCTCACCGCTGGGGGGGGGGAAGAGGGGGCGACTGCACCTTTACTCCAAGGGGAGGGGGAGGGAGGAGGAGTGTCCGCCCCCCAGTGATACCGCAGAGCCGGAGGGTCACTGAAACGTGTTTATTTGAATGATCGATAAAGTAACAGATACACACAACAGTGAAGCTGTGCAGATTCCAGCCACTCCAATGGACGCCGATAACACGGGTCCAGCACGGATCCCCCGGCCGGGGGCCGAGCAGACTGGGGAGAGGCTGACATCCTGCTGCCCCTCTGTTTAAACACAAGTCTCTGGGAGCAGCGTCGGCTTTGCTAGCGCCCCAGCCGAGTTCTGCCCCACCTCCAGGGGAACCCGCACCCACAAGCGCTGCTGGGAAAGCCCCCTCCGAACCAGCCAGCCCACCTAAAGCACTGAAACCTCTAGTAGCACAGCCTGGGGCTAAGTCACGCTGGAGTCCCCCGTGCCCCCGAGGGCCTGTGTGCGGGACCTTGCCCTGGGGCTCTGTTTACATACCGGCTGGGGCTGGGGCCTTCCCCAGGGAGGGGGGATGTGCTGTCATCAGCTGAAGCCTTGAACTCTATGGTGCAAGGCCGGCTCAGCTGGCAAACGATCCAAGCGGGTGGCGGAGAGGAAATTGACTCCTTCAGCGCCCTGGTCTCCCCGCTCTGTCGGGCTGCGCCCGGGTGCCTGCTACTGGCAGCCGGCACCCGGTGTGCATTTAACACTGAGGCGGGGGCACTCTCCGTGAGTTCCCTACAAGGGTTAACTGACAAAGGAGCCAGCAGCATTCTGCTGTCTCCGGGGGGCATAGCCCAGAGCTGAAGGGCAGAGTTTGGGGCGAGGGCCCTTGAATGAAGGGTGGCTGGAGAATCGGGCGCTTGTGCTGGTTCTGCAGAAGGCCCCAGTCTCCTTGCCCCGAGCCTGGTACAGGGAGGGCTCTGTCGCACTGCGGGAAAACAACCTTCTACTGCTACAACATACCTAGAGTTTCCAGCTAGACTTATAAATAAATAGCATGCAGCCCCTCGGGGCTCTAGCCACACTAGTCACAGGGGTGAGGGGACTCACAGAGGCAGGGCGGGAAGAAGAATCAAAACTATCCAGTGTTGGTTAAGGATGGTGCTTCTCCGGGGGGGGGGTTACCCAGCTCTGCCTGGGCCCTCTACTGCATGCGAGGGGAGGGGGAGCAGCTGGCATCTTTTGATGAGCCTCCAGCCCCCCACTACTGTCCGCCGGAGTCCAGCCAAGCGGTGGCTGGGCCAGCGTTGTCTTGCCAGGGAGCTGGGTTCCGCCTCTTCCTGCCCAAGGCAGCGTGAGGAGGCCAGGGCCTGGCCCAGCCTGCCAGGGCTTTGGGGAGGAGGGGGCCTTGGTCTGGCCCAGAGCTACGGCCTGCAACGGGGGCTGGTCTGTGCCATCGGAGCTAACGGAGACACTCAGTGCAAACTCAGGTGAAGGTGACAAGCTAGCACTGTCTGTCCCTGTAGTGTGGGGGGAATCCATTGGCCCTGGCTCTATTCCCAGCTGAGCCTCGCTGCACAGCCACACATGTAACAGCACCAGGCGCCGACTCCCCATGTCCGACCCAAGAGGGAGGGGCAGACACTGCCCCTTGGAGACAGTGGGACCAGCCCAGCCCTCCCACTCAGTCTCAAAGCCACACTCACCTGCTGCAGGGAGGTGTAGCACTGCGCTCTAAGGAAGGCATCGGCCAAGCTGTGTCTGGCTGTGGGGCTAAGGTCTCAGGCAAGGGGTGCAGCAAAAACCAAAGAAGCCACAGCCGGGGGCTGGCAAAGAGATCCCAGCCGGCCCTGCAAAAGGCAGGGAATTGCCCTGCAGAGATCACCTGGGCGGGGGATGGGTCCTCTGCAGCAGGCCGATCCCCTTATGACAGCGCAGCAGCTCAGCGGAGGAGGATGGGACTCCAGCTCGGATGCTCTTGCCATTCCAAGGAGGCGGCTGGTCTCTACTGCCCCAGGGAGGTTAGGGTCGGGCAGCTGGGGGTGAGCCATGGACATGGAGGTCAGAGGCTTTGAAAGATGCTTTTGCAGGGGGCTGAGGAGCTGGTCCAAGGCTCAGAAATGTTCCTGCAAAGCCCTTAGGTGGGGCAAGAGGAAGTGGGAGCAGCTGCCCAGGTGCCACCTGCTGAAAGGCTACAGCCTGGCTATTAAAATTCCACTTATTCGAAGGATAAAAATGCCAAATTTCCTGCTACGCACCAGCACGCTGGTACCTGTTAGATCCCCCAGTCACATGAACATCTTCAGGGCAGTTAACCCCGCGAGAGGCTGTACAGTCTCCTTTTGGATTAATACAGATCAGAGACAAAGCCCCCTGCCCACCCCTTAAAGGAACGTAACTAACTTCCTAGATGATGGGACCCTGGCATTTGGCTCTGGCTCCGCGGTCTCTAAGCTGCGCAAGTCCCTTCCTCTCCTTGTCGGGTCAGCGCAGCTGCAGCCAGGTGAGTTTCCACAAGGGTAAATACAGCCCTGGAGTTTGTTCCTGGCCAGGCTGCCATGACCGGTCTCAGCAGGGCAACACGCTTCTCCGTGTTTGGCTACGTACCAGGAACAGAGCCAGGGAACTGGTCGGAGCAGGGCACCAACGACAGGTTAGCAGCGTCATGCTCCTAGCCGTGCCCAGCGCTCAGCGTGGCTGCCTGGCTCTGGCACGGCTGAGCCCGGGCTCTCGCAGCACGAGAACGGTCTCGCGGGGCTCCCCACCCCACGCCACCCCCACCCGCCGCTTGCCAAAGGCTTCATATCAAGGATGGAGCCGTGCAGCTGCCGTTTCATCCGCTCGGCGCTTTGGTAACACGGCAGTGGGAAGGGGGGCAGATGCAGGTGTCGCTTTCCTTCCGAGCAGTGAAGGGAGATGGATTCTCAGGGCTAAGGTACAAGCAACTGGGGAGGGGAAAGGGTGGGGGGGTGGACGGTCTATAAGAAGGCACTGGGATTTGCTCTAGGGTCTTTCTGGTTTCTGTAGCGCATGGCTAGCAAGACTCCGAGGATCTAGGAGAACAGAGAGAGAGAAGGGGGGGTATTAGGTGCGATGGGGGCTCCCCGTGTCACAGGCTGCAGCTCCCACGGGTGGTGCTGGTCCCTCCCCGTTGAGTCACACGGCGCTCCTGGGGCCCATTGTGTAAGGCTTTGCTGAGAGATGACCTGGAGTCGTCCCCCGCTCCCCCGCGCCCGCCCCGGCTGGAGGAATTACCTCCGTGAAGCTGAAGAAAAGTCCGACTCCCCCGAGGATTTTCAGGGCCTCGTCCGAATGCTTCAGCATCTTCTCCCCGCACTTGGGACAGCTGGGCCCGTGGCCCGTGGTCGTGTTGTCCTTACACATCTGGAGAGGGTGATAAAACCCCACAGTGACACTCCCCTCGCGGGCAGGGCGGAACCGTCCCTCCGGTAGAGCACCGTGACCCCAGCCAGGAAAGCATGGCACGGACAAGGGGGCTGGGCGTGAACAGGATTCCCTCTCCTGACGGAGACATTGCCTGATCCTCCGCCGGCCAGACCGCGTACAGACTCGTGCCCAGCCGGGACTTCTCCCTGCTGGGAGGAGTCAGGGTTACAGCCCTGGAGCCCGAATGCCTCACCAGCCGCCCCGGGAACCAGGCCGGAGATCTCCCAGCTGGTTTCTCCTGGGGGTGAACAACCGGGCACCCCCGGAGAGCCGGGAAAGCCCAGAGGCAGAAGTGCTGGGGTAAGGCACTGCCCCACCCTGGGACTCACAGCTGTGCAGAGGTTGTAGTCCATCTGGAACGTCCTGATGGCGACAGGGTCATTGGTGTTGTTTAGCAGCCCGCAGCAGTTCAGATTCACCTCGATCTCGTTGCGGGTCTTGTTGCTCAGGATGTCCCAGGTGGCGCGGAAGAGACTCTCCTGTGGGCAGAGCCCCCCAGGTTACCCCATGAACAGCACAGCCAGCAAGTGCCCTCTGGGCCAGGGCCACAGCTGCACCCGCCGCAGCAACTGACCAGCCTGCAATGCTGCTCTGCAGCCACTAGAGGACGCTGTTCCCCATAGCCAGAGGTTTTCCCCTTTGTCCCTCCTTCGGTGTATAGGGGCAGGAGACCGGCTTTACATGCATAGCGGGGGAGAAGTGCTAGAAGAGGGACCCCTAGGAGGGGAGCCGGCCCACCTGGCAGACAGAGATGGGGGAAGGAGCCCCCCCCAAGAAGACAATAATGGGCACAGCCAGAGTCAATGATGGGGCAGAGGGCAGGGCCTGATGTGATCAGTGGGGCTACACACATCCCCGCATTGTCAGCTCAACGGCAGGAAGGGAACGCAAGTTCTCAAGATGTCGTGGTAACCGGCGACAACAAACAGGAACGGGGGAACGGTGCGACGGAGCCAAAAAGGCCCATTGCTCTAACTCAAGGGCTGGGTTGCGATCAGGCCTGGTAAAGCCTCGGACCAGACATCAGGGAACCCCAAATCGGTGTGCTGGATTGATGGACACAGCAAGGAGGGGATGGGCCGTTCCGCCCTGCCCACCACTCCCTCTTGGGGAGTCTGTAAAGAAAGAGACTGGGGAGAAAAAATCAGCTACTGGAGCAAGTGTCACCATCACAGCTACCACCCCACTAGCTCCTGGAATCTCAGCCTGATCCTGAGAGATGCCCCGGCCAGGCCCAGGGGATCCAGACAACATCGCCGCCTTCACCAGCTCCAGCCCCAATACCAGCTGGGATGAAACGGGCTTGGACTTTAGCAGCTGCAGCAGTTCCAGACAGCTCAGCGAACTCCTCTCTTCCCTGCAGGACAGTTCTTTCCAGCGTGGATACCCTAGTCCAGACAGCGTTCCTTGCCTTTTTTAATAGCGGGAACCGGCTTGCTGCCTTCCTAAACTGCCAGGGAGAGCTCAGGGACCAGCGCCAGGCCCTGGACCAGTCGTGGAGACACACTGATCTAAGAGCCTGGCACCCAAACGGGTTTTTCCTTCTAAAACCTCTCACCAGCTCAAGGGAAAGGGACCAAGGGCTGGGGCCAGCATGAGAGCTGGAGTGAATACTTGATTGTTCAAAGGCTGGACCTCTTCTGCCTTCTCATTGTTAATGAAGGTTAAGAAGATTTTAATGGTGCGTTTGCCATGGTACGAAGCAGGACTAGCCAGCCCTGGTCCTTCCTTAACACTGGTTAATGTTGGACAGCGAGTGGGTTATGGTAACGCCTATAGCACATATAATCCACCTAAAATAACATAACAGGCCCTTCCAGCTCCCCCCTGTCCCAGCACTGACAGCTGGCTTTGGGCTGTTTCCGCGCTCGCTGTCCTGAGGCACAGCGGCGGGGGGCTGAGGGGGCCCTCTGGAAGAGGAGGTGGGGGTGGCGTTTTGCAGGAGACAAGCTTTGAGACCAGCGTGAAATGGGTGTTTCGTGAAGCCGCTACCACGATCAACCCAGCTCAGCAGGAACGGAGGAGTGGGACGAGGGGCAAGGCATGGGATGGTTTTAAAATGCAGAGAGAAAGTGGGCAGGTGTTCCCGAGAACTCAGCGCTGACCCACCTCTGCTCCGGGGTAAGACTCCCAGCAACTCCCCGAGGAACACGGTTAAACTAGCACCCTCAAGAACCCCCCTCCTCGCCGCATGTAGAGAGAGTCTCGTGCATGGTCGCCTCTCCCCGCCCCCTTTCCCGTCTGTCTTCTCTTCCCAGGCAAACCGAGTTCTCCTCCCACGTGAGACCGGCCCCCCGGACAGCCTGCTCTGCACCGCCACACTGGGGCCTGGCGCTAAGACCCCTGGGGGCGCACTGCAGCAAGCCGTGGATTGTGGGCAAACATGGCTGTCTGCCAGCCCCCAGAGCGGCACTGTGAGAAGGTGTTAGAGGACTAGCCGCCCTTGAGTGGAGCTAGCCAATGCCTGCACTACACGTGCTGGTGCGAGTAGGTGACAGTGCACTTAGGCAACCTATAACCTCTCCATGACAGGCCAGGCAACTTGAGTTAAAGCACCAACGTGCCTGCGTTAGGGGTTGGGGTGGGCGGATGGGACCCAAGGCGAGATACAAGCCAAGTGGTGCCCCTGTGTCAACTCTGCAGTAACAAGACCTTGACCTATGCTCTTCGGGGCAGAGCCTGGCATCTCATGTGGGTCTGGCTAGCCTGCAGGCCCTGATTCCAAGGGGGGGGGGGGGGGGGGGAGGAGACACACCTGGGCCCTGTAATTAGCCAAACCAGATAGAGGATCAACCTCACTGCACTGATGGGCTGGTGAGACATCTACCAGACCCTGAGTTTAGTGGGAAGAGGGTTTCACCCAACACCTTTGAACCCGTTGGTTGGCAGCTGCCAGGGCCCCTTCCCGTTTCCCCATGAAGATGGATGTACGGATTCTCCGGCGCATCTCGCTGAAGCCGCTGTGGCCAAGGGTTGGGGAGGGAGGCGGACTCACCTCTCTGCTTGTGTTAAGGGCCAGACACGAACAGGAGACTCCCAACTGGAAGAGAAAGACGAGCCCCAAAATGACCATGTACTGAGGAAGAGTCGGTGTTAAGGAAACACGACAGGGGAACACTGCCATCTCCTCCCAGCCTCCTGCCCCCTTACCCAGCCTCCTGGGTGGAACAGGACAGTGACAGCAACCCAGCACCGGCCCAGACAGCTTCCTTTGCCAGCTGCCAAAAGCCATGCAGAAAACCAAACCTGTGCCCTGCTCTAGCGCCCTCTCGCCATAGCCCACTGTTATTTCAGGGGAGCCAGAAACTCCCATGGAGAGGACACCTTCTATTTGTGTGACCCTTGCTTCTGCTAGCACCACAAGCCAACTCCCCAAGCATGCTGGGTGCGCCCCACGACGACCTTCTGAACTTCAGACTGGAGGGGGGAGCAGGAGGGGGGTTAAGCTAGACAGTCATGGGGTCAGTTTAGGGCTGTTTCAACGTATAGAGGGGAGCCCTGGGGAAAGGAAACTGCAGCTTTACAAAGAGACGGCGCTCGGCTGTCTCCCCGCAGGAACCCGCCCAGCAGTGCAGCGCAGCTGGAGCAACTCCCCTCTGTTGATGCTATTCCGCGCCGGAATTGGGTCCACCGGGTGGGTTATTCCAGAGCAGGTCCGTCGGGCGGGTCGCCCCTGCAGACAGGCCCTGAGGTGGGAGGCCGTGCCAGAGGAAGGTGAAGTGACTTGTAGAGTAAGAAAACCTCGCTCTGCTCTTAGACAAGGCCAGGGCAGAGCTGGAGTGGAACCCACTGGCAGGGTCCTGCTCTAATACCTTGTTCAGGGGACAGGGCGGGTCGTTGCATGGAAAGAGACTTTTGCTCCAGGAAGGACCCCACCGTCCCAGGTGCCTTGTGAGGAGGAAAGGGCCCCATCTTCCTCTAGCCCCCCCATAGCAGCTGAGCTGGCAGCTTACCCTTCGCGAGGGGCAGGGGCGGCGCTTCCATTTAGGCCACCTAGGCGATTGCCTAGGGCACCAGGATGGGGGGGGGGGGCAGTAATTCAGTGGCGGGGGGGTCCTTCCGCACTCCGGGTCTTTGGCGGCAATTCTGCGGCAGGTCCTTCACTCGCTCCGGGACCCGCCACCGAAGTGCCCCGAAGACCGGGAGCGTGGAAGGACCCCCGCCTAGGGCGCCAAAAACCCTGGCGCCGCCCCTGCCGAGGGGTGACCATCACAGGCTAATTAGGGCCCTTTAAACACAGATTCTCCTCCACAGGCAAACACCCCCCACCCCCCCCCCCCGAGCACATGTTAACGTAGAGCTCAGTATACGGCTGAGTCAGAGAAGGCCACAGACATAAAACCAGCAGCCTCGGCTTGCTGGTGCTGCAGGGAGTTTGTCCACACGGCTTTCCCGGGCAGGGCCTGGGGCCGGGAGAGCCACCATTAACGTGTGTGTATGGCAGGGAAAAGATTCTCCCCCCTCTTTCCCTCTCCTCCAGCAGCCTGATTCCCCCCCAAGCCCAGGGTCCCCTCCAAACTGGAGTAGATGGCAGCGGGACCCCCGCTGCAGGGCACTGCGCCATTTGGGGTTAGCTGGCTCGGAGCGCCAAGGCCTATGCTGCAGCCTGGCCCCCCTGAAGCTGATCTCTGGCTGTGCTAGGCAGGGTGCAAAGAGGACAAAGAGCCCCCCAGGGCTTCCACCCGACAGCCTAGTCTCCCCTTCAGAGGTTCGCGGTCTAGCCATACTAGCAAACACTCTTAGGGGACCCACCGCTTACACCCATTGGGCGAGGGAAATAAGCTAGTCCAACAAAACCCCTTTACACCAGTATAACTGCACCTACAATAGGGCCACAAGAAATGCCCCTGCCTAGCCGGCCTCAGGCTACTGCCGAGAGCAGCTTGCGCAGAACCTGGCCTACGTGACTGGAACGACTGCTTCCCTCGTCTGTGCAGAACTCAGCCTTGCCCTGCTGGCCAGTTGGAGAGTTCATGACCTCCTACTTCAGCTTTTCCTACCTTCCCCCTGCTGTGGTGCCCCTAAAGTCCAGGGTATTGACCACCCCAAGACTGGAATGACCCCCACCGAGACCTAGCTTTTGCCCTCGGGTGCCTGGGGAGCATTTGCCACCCAACCTTGTTTAACAAGAGTTTAGCCTTAACAGAGGCTGGCAGAGTTCCTGTCGCCCTTGCTGAGGTCTCCAAAACTGCTACAACCACCAGCCAGCTCAGCTGAATATTCGATCGGTTTCTCAAAAGTTAAGATTTCAAGTGGAACTGTGGTTTCCTCTTCGCATCACTTCCCCTTCACTGAAACATCAGCCCATGTATAGGGAGCAATCAGCCATGCCTGGCCTTGTTCGTGCCTCATCTAGGTAGATACAGGTTCTGCCCCAGTCCGGGCCACGGTGGGTCCCCAGGTCCCTTCTGGCAGGCGCCGGCCTGGCGCAGAGCCTGCAGCAGCCCCTAGCAATGCTGAAGTGCCCCAGTGATGTGACAGGCGCCGCCAAGGAAGAGCCTATTCAAAGTGCAGCAGCCAAATGGAGATGAAAACCCCACCCACGCGCGCGGGGAGTGGAACAGGAGCGGCACGTCAGGCTGGCTGCCGGAGAGGGATGTGCGATGGGGCTTATTTATAGATAACAAGGAGCAGCTGGAAGAGGGGGTAGAACTGTAACTCCCCAGCTTCCACCAGACACCGCTTCCCCCCCATACATTTGAGCGGGAGGGGTTAGAACAAGTCCATGGAAATCCCGCTGCTGCGGGCATTGAATGGGATCCTCTCTCTCAGCCACCATTCCTCCCCGCCCCAAGCTCTTTGCCCTCAGTGGCTGGCAGTGGGCAGGGCCCAACGGGGCCCCTCTGGCTGACCGGCCTGTAGAGATGCAGGCCGGAGGAGTGGCTCGCTCCAAGATGCCAGCCTCCTTTTTCTTACGGGGCACAGCAAGACAGACACCCCAGTGCTGCTGCCCCTGTGAGCGCCCACAGGCCGCCCCACGCCCCTGAGCGGGAGAGCAGAGAGACACCTCCCCCCGATGCTTCTCCCTTGGCAGTCTGCAGGGCTGTCCCTGCCACGCGGTCTCAAGTGCTTTACCTAGTGAGAGTTCAAACAGCCCCTGCCTGAGTTTACCCACAGCCAGTCTCGCTCAGATTCCCACAGCACATTCACTTCCTCCTCTAGTCTAGACACCGCACCTGTTTTACCCACTTGCTCTTAGCTACTTCTCCCACTAAGCCTCCTCCCCAACTTTGGAGAGAACAGTCACATTGTTCATGTAATTGTTGCAACACCACATGCCCCCAGCCCAGGTAGGGGCACAAGGGAATTCTAAAGGAAGGCCATGCCCCCTCTTCATAGATGTCAGAGCCAGAACAGACCATGGCGATTGTGACGAAGTGGGACTGTTCTTAATGTTTCCTCTGAATAGTGTGTGGGTGCCTCAGTTTCCCCTATGCATTTCTTAAGTCTCTGGGTAGTGGGATAAAGGCCAGTGTGCATAAATGGCCGACACTGTCTCCTGGCAACTAACAGCCGGGGCCCTCCCCCACCCCCACAAGGTGATAGCTAAAGGTGTTCGAGAATAAAGATCTGGTGACCTCCTGGCCCGGGAAAGAGACAAAGGCCAGAGAGGAGGGGCTGGAGAGTTTCAGTTTGGGGCTGGCTGGGGACGGGGAGTGAGTGCAGACGGGGTTGTCTGGCTCATTGCCCCCCAAAATGGACCCGGCTGAGGGGTCCTGTTCTCTGTACCTACAAGCTCTGTTTTAGACCGTGTTCCTGTCATCTAATAAACCTCTGTTTTACTGGCTGGCTAAGAGTCACGTCTGACTGCAAAGTGGGGGTGCAGGACCCTGTGGCTTCCCCAGGACCCCACCTGGGCAGACTCACTGTGGGAAGCGCACAGAGGGGCAGAGGATGCTGAATGCTCCAAGGTCAGACCCAGGAAGCGTCTTGCCCTGGAGACAGTCTGCTCTGAGAGCAGGGGCTCCCTAGAGTCCTGACGGGCTTTGTGGGGAGCAGTTCCAGAGCATCGCCCGGGGACTCCGGGACAGTGATCATCTAGTCTGAGCTGCGGCACAGCAGGGGCCAGAGCTCCTCCCCCTAAAGCCAGGCCCACTGCCTGAAGGGAGCATCTGGCATTCCCGGCAGAGGCTGCCGCTTTGCTGTAACAAGCGAGACCACCTAGCAGGGTCCAAAGGCTTAAACCTCCAGCTTTCAGCCTCTCGGGCTGGGTTCCCCATTGTTACTACCACCAGATCGGCTAGAGAGTTTGAACCACCCGTAACCCTGCTCAGAGAAGGGCCTGACAACAGTGGGGCCCCCCCACCATGGAGCCGCACAGCGATAGCAACAGCGGGAGTTTTGTCAGCAGATGTAGCTGAGCCCGGAGGATGCTCAAGGCCCGTTCTTGCTCCACCCAGCGGCTGAGCCTCTGGACCACGTCTCGTGTCACAGAGAACCGGGAAATTATTAGCGGCACAGGGCAGAGTCGTGAGGAGCGTGGCATGGCCCTGGCCTCCCAGGTGGCAGAGAAGGATACGAAGAAGAGCATGACTTGGTGGTGGTGGATAGCCCCGATGAGTCCCACGATGGCAATGAGCAGCAGGAACACGCCCACGGCGATGACTCCGCCGATGATGTGGATGCTGGAGACAATGCCAAAGCTTTTCCCCCAGGCAGCCACGCCGATCAGCAACAACCCAACCAGCTGGAAAACAAGAGGAGACGGTCAGCCTGGGATGCGAGGGGCCCTTTCCCCTGTGCCACCCAGCACACTGGTCCCCACATCACCTCCGCATCCTGGGAGAGGCACCTCATCTCCTGCATAGCACAGGAGGGGGCTTTGCTAAGATCCCAGCCCCCAAAGAACTGACAGTCTAAACAGACAGGCTGCAAAGGGGGAGCACTTATGTTACTTGGAGGGAGGGCAGGCAAGAGGACTGCACACTGGACTGGGGAGACCTGGGTTCTGTTCCCAGCTGAGTGACACCCTCCGCCTCAGCTTCCCCATCTGTAAAATGGGGCTAATGATACTTACCTTTGTAAAGTGCTTGGTTTTGTAAACAATACTGTCCCCTTCCTGGTCTGGCCTTAAAACTTACCTGCTAAACCTGGCCTGTCTCTTGCCCAGCATTTAAGTGACAGTGCCCTTTGCATGCCACCCAGCTTTACTCTTCTGAGTAGCCCCACTGATTGCAACAGGACTCCTCAAGCCGGGAAAGGTAAGCATGTGCTGGGGCCTTGTTTTGTGACTTACTCTTTTCCGGTTTTTATTTTCAGCTCCTCGTCCAACCCCTGCCGGTTTCCCCTTCCATTAACCATTGTTTATTCCAGCCCTTCGCTCCCACCCCAGCTAGCGGGCCCTCCCCCATTCCTTTCATGCCAAGATCCAAGCTCACATCCCCACCCACGCACGCCTGCAATTAGTTGGCTTCTTAATCACCCATTTCAAGAGATCAGATGTTGGAAGAATGGACACCCGCTCCAGTTTTGCATCTTTGGGGGTGGGGGCGTCTCTGCACTTCTGTAATCTACGAGCTCTACTCCAGGAACCTAGCGACTGCCAGACTGGATTGGACTCACTGTCCATCTCGTCCAGTTTCCTGTCTGACAGCAGCCAGCACGTTTCAGAGGAAAGTGCAAGAAACCCCCAGTAGGTAAATGCGGGATAATCTATTTCCTGCCATCTAGGTCTCAGTCTGATCTTTATTAGAGCCTGACGCATGAGGGTTAATATCCCTTCTAGATTGTTAGCATTAATTATAACTCTGGAGATTCTTGTTACCCACAGAAGGATCCAACCCCTTTTAAAACTTGCTCCCTTTGTGGCCTCAACTTCCACTGTCTCACTACATGCATGTGGTGTATTGGTTTTGAGTTTGCCATCTTTTAATCAGTTGGCTTGTGACTGAGTGGCTCATTATTCCCCACACTTCAGAGCCAGAAGCACATTCGACAACTTGAATGTGAAAAATACATCCGTGCTAACCTTTACTTCCTTTAAGAGAGTGGTAGATGCTCCTTTTCCATCTCCTAGACCGATACGTCCCAGAAAGATCCACTCACCATTTGAGCTCATAAAATGGGTTCCAACTGGGGGAGGAATTGGCTAGCTCTTGCCATCTTCTGGCCTCGTTTATACACAAACGAGCATCCATTTAAACTAAACTGGTTTCTTAAATTAGCGCAAGCCCCGCTGCAGGCACGCAAAAAAAACCCAACACACAAAAACAAAACACCACAATTTGAAGGGCTTATGTTGGCTTTCCAGTGTTTGATTCCTTAAAGACTTGAGCCACATCAGAACAGGCCAATCGAACTGAGTTAAGAGCACCTCCAGAGGGGCTCGCGCTGGCTTACCAAATCCAGTTAAAGAGGCACTTTTGTGCATTTGCACCTTCCAGGTCAGCCAAATGGCAACAAGACAGAGCAATACAGGGGGCTGTGAGCCAATACGGCAACAGCTTCTGAGCTGAACGAAACAGCTGTTTAGCTTGTGCACGTTAATACGACCAGGTCAGCAATACGAGAATATAGACATTAACACAGGCTGCTTCTCTTGCAACTTATCCTCCATCACATCACCCCTCATGGGGTCTCCGAGACCAGGCTCCAGCCTGAGCCCAAACATCTACCCTGCAACTTTATAGCCCCTGCAAGCCTGAGTCAGCCGCAGCTGTGCCATGGCTCTTACTCCAGACCAGACATACCCTAAGATATTACAGCGACGAGCACCAGAAATACCAGGTGATAGTCTGGCCCCAGTGAAGTTGGCGGCAAGACCCCCTTGACTTAAACAGCACCAGGATTTTACCCACCTTCTCTGTGTTCTGGGTTGTGAACAATTAGGTTGCCTAGAACCACAGGTTTGAATCCTGGCCGGGCTGATCTTTTGAGATGTCTGAAAGTCCCACATGCCAAGTCTCTACAGACGCTCAATAGCCCCTAGAGATTAGGTTTTCCCTGCTCGCCTTGAATGGAAGGCATCTCCTTGCCAGCAGGCTGTTCACTGCCCGCTTTTAACATCCCCATGCCCACCCCTGAAAACAACAGGCCGTATTTTAGTGATTAGATAGCTCCTAGGTGACGACGTGAACCGTGCAGCTCTAAGATCTGTACCAGTTTACTGCACCTCCTCTCCCAGCACGGCAAATCTCAGCCACTAGGGACAGCTATCTGGCAGCGTGACAGTATTTGAAGTCACCCCTCCAGAGAGTTGGTGCAAAGAGAACAGAGTTCGGGTGGCACTTGCATCTCCAAACTTCTAGTGTTTCAGAGATTCTGCAGTAACATTTGCTCTTGCAGAGACCATATGGGTTTTTAAGCCAATGAAACCCTACTGATTTCTGCACAAACTAATGCAGCTGGTGACCACTGGGTTGCCAGGAAAACAAGAGAACATTGCAGGTGAACATTGCTGCTGGCGTTGCTCTCACGGAAGAGGTCTTCATGTGGGCAGGGGAGGGGGCACCTGGCAAAGAAGAGCATGAGACGCCCTCTCACTGGGCGATTGTCTGGCACCACGGACGATACAGATGGCTGGGGAGTGGTCATGCAGGAGCACTGGGATTTCTCTCCTGCACTCATTCTTTAGCACAGCGACATGCGGATCTGCCTGCCCTTCAGCTGCTCACGACAGATGCGCTGGTCTCCTCTGCAGGAGGAATCCCGCACAGCTGTCGCCCGGGATAAAGGAAACAGCAGGCCAGATTTCCCCTGCTGTAACTGACCGCAGTGAGGTTCCATCAGCGATGAGTCCGCTTCCTGTCAGCGAGCGTTTCCCTCTCTGCCTACAGCATTCCACCTCCTCATTCCCCAGCCGACAAGGGCTGGGCCCTCTCCCTAGCCCAGTTTGGTTTCGGACCTCCCTTCCTGTCTCATTTCATAGCAGGCAGGCCCATGGAGCAGACAAGCTACCGCAGTTACCTACGTTTAGGCCAAGCGAATGGACATGACGAATGCCTCATGTCTGTGGGTGGGCGCACAACACTGGCTTGAAGACAAGCTCTGCTACAGGCCAGGATTGTGGGACGCGAGGTCTTATTCCAACACAGTCATCCCCACACGCACTGCTCCCTTTCAGCTTGCTGTTCCTACGCGGTTCGCTTTGGACGCGCAGACGCCAGTGGATACCCGACCGCTCGCCCTAAGGGTAGGGGCAGCGCTAATCTGGCTCTCACTTCTTGACCCGATGGGACGTAAAGCCTGAGCTGCGCTCACAGCCAGCCCTGCTGCAGTCCTAGTTCCCAGGGCTCTCGCCGTGTAGAAGAGGAACTAGTGTTCAGTGCTTTAAACCAACTGTCCTTTTCACTAGGCTTTGGCAGCATGGCCAGGCTTTCCATTCAAGCCATGGTCGCCCAGATGCCTTCTGCTTCCATAGATACCTGGGGCCTGATTCCCCATTGCCCAGACTCATGTCATTGACACCCATTCAGCTTTGGTGTGAAGTGCAACAGGGTCAGACTGGTAGCACTGTGTACTGGTGTGACTGCAGGGCACCAGAGAATTGGGCCCCCGGTGTACTTTAACCAGGCAGATCCAGAGAAGGCAGCTCACAGATCTGCACGCTAGATCGCTCAGCACAAGGGTTCCAACCGTTTCTGCTGGCAGACCTTGATTCACGGCTGCCCTCCCACTACTTGTCTGTCCATTTTCCTACCCCCTTCTCGCCGTGCGGTCTCTTGCTTTCTGTCTGCATTCGTTTCACCCAACCCTGCCTGTTCCTACATGCTGCTCAGGGAGGACAGCGGCCTCGCTGCCTTGATGCGTCAGTCAAACCCAGCGATCGGCAGAAAAAGCTTAGAGCAAGACCAGAATCAGTAATATTGCCACTTTGTTAAAGCACCGAGTCTGGTGAGGCATTATGGGCCATAAAAGCTTCTGAAGACTCAAAACCTCTGCAGGACCCAAGGCAAAAATACTTGAGCCCTGATCCACAAAGACACCCAAGTCTGGGGTATAGGTGCCTATGCCCCAGATTTCTGCACCACTGCAATCTGCAAAACCACACTTGGTGGCCACCTAACCCTGTAGGCACCTAAACTCCCCAGCACTCAAGTCTTTGCAGTAGACATGGCCTAGTGAGTACGTTTCTGCCTTTGAGCCCCAGAAAGATCCATCGACTGGAGTAAGAGATATTTGCCTGCCTATCTTCTCTGCAGGGCCCAGTCCAGGAATCCTGTTCAGAGGCTACCTACAGGACAGGGCCCCCATTCAAAATCTGGCTGGAGGAGGCAGCATGACAGATTTGCTACCATATATGTTACCATAGACCACATCAACACTTTTAGCCCAATGGTTAGTGCACTCACCAGGGATGTGGGGGACCCCAGTTCGATTCCTCTCTCTACCAAAGGAGAGGACAAGATTTGAACACAGGTCTCCCATCTCTCAGGAGAGCACCGAGTGATGGGATTGTCTGATGTGGGGCTCCCTTCACCTACTGAAGCTGATTGGAGCAGGAGTGGGTACCCTAGCCCCGGCCTACGGAATCGCTCGCCCATAATGAACAGCAGGAGAGATTGAGAGAGCCCCACATCAGAATACCCCCTAGCTCAGTGGTCAGAGCACTCAGATGGGGGAAGACCCCTGTTCAAATCATTGCCCCCTCAGGCACTGTCTCCCACATGCCAGGCGAGTGCTCCAACCACTGGGCCTAAAGTGGACACAACCATCTCCACTCACCACTCCATTGTGTGGCATGAGGCAGGGGCTTAACTCATTCTCCCCATGGTTGAGGTGCCTATGCCGTCCAACTCCAGGAGAGGGTCACTGGCTGGGGATTGCGAGCAGGGCCTGGTGCCTCCCTGTAGTAGGAAGGGAGCCTATAAGCAGGTCCTGCCTCATACCAGACCTCTAATACAAGAGTTTATGTCTCAGACTCTCTTCCTACTACACAGCTCAGACTTGGGCACCTGTCCCTGAGAGAGAGAGACAGGGCTCAGCCTACACCCCTCTCCTGGGCACCTCCCACTGGCTAGCTTAGGCCGTTCCCCTCCCTCGCCCCAGTCGTTACATAGAGAGCCTAGGCACCTAACTCAGGCTTTGTGGATCGCCATGTTATTCCTGTGATTGGCGCCGCGACACTGAGCATCTCAACGTGGATCCAGCCCTCGGTTATCAAGTTCATGGCAATCATTGGGCCACTCCCCTTGTTCCAGACCTGAGCTGCCCAGACTCTGGGACCTCATCAGGACCCCCAGGCCTCAATTTGAGAGACCCCCTCTCCTGGTTAGTGTGTGATCTTCTGATCTGCTCAGCATCCAGCACCCTCGGACCCTGGCCCACGACCGGGGCTCTCAGGCACTATCCCAATACAGACGATGGCGGAAAGTCCATGCTGTCATCCACGCTACGGCCACTGCTAAACCAGGCCAGTTTCTTTCACACCAGCGCACTCAGTATTGCTACCGCTGACGGGAGATTTCCAAGAAAAGCCTCCGACAGCCCTAGAAGATGCATGTCGGTTAGAGGGGTGTGACCTCTGGCTAACCAGATTAGAAGAGTATCCCAGAGAACCAAGAGGATGCTGCTAAATAGGCGCTGAAATAATGTGCATTTCTGTAACAGCCTCCCGCAGAACACATTCGATTACTGAAGCTCCTAACCAAGCCTTGCAGCGCCAGCACGCTGACACTGGCTGACATCAGCGGAAGATGCCTATTACCGCAAGAGGTTAGGAAAGAGCTACTGAAGTCTCACTTCCTTGTCTCACAGATACAATCACCAATGAATAACTTGTAGGCCCGGCCTACACTAGGATTTTACATTGGTATAGCTGCGTCTCCCGGGGGTGTGAAAAATCCACACCCCCGAGACGTGTCGCTATAGCGACCTCAGCCCCGGTGCAGACAGCACTCCGTTGATGGGCGAATTCTTCCATTGACCTAGCTACTGCCTCTCAGAGATTGACGACCTAGACCAATGGCACAGGTAGCATATCTGAAACGCTACAACAGCGCAGCCGCTCCGTTTCCGTATAGACATGCCCTTCCGGGGCCTGCATTATAAAAGCGCTTAGAAGCATTCAGCTAAAATGACCAAGACTGCAGCTTTTATACTTACAGTGGGGTACCTTGTTTTCGGCTTACTCAAGAGAAAAACCTCTGCCTCACAGCCGGGCGGCTCGTGAACCCGGCTGGTTTGGGCTGCAATGCAGACGGGCTGCTTCTTGGGAGGCAGTTCGGTACTCCACTAGAAAGTTTTGTCACTTGACCTATTCCAGTAGGACTGAAGCAGCTAACCCCCCTGGAGTCCTTGTGGCACCTGAGAAACTAACAAATTTATTTGAGCATAAGCTTTTGTGGGCTACAGCCCGCTTCATCAGATGCATGCAGTGGAAAATACAGTAGGAAGGGGTGTGTGTGTATATGTACACACACAGAGAACATGAAAAAAATGGGGGTTGCCATACCAACTCCAATGAGACTAATCGATTAAAGTGGGCTATTATCAGCAGGATTTTCCACTGCATCCATCTGATGAAGTGGGCTTTAGCCCACAAAAGCTTATGCTCAAATAAATTTGTTAGTCTCTAAGGTGCCACAAGGACTCCTGTTCTTTTTGCGGATAAAGACGAACACAGCTACCGCTCTGAAATAGATCAGGATAGAGAGCTTAAACTGTATGGCTTACTCTGGTTCAGGAAGGAAAATCAGTTTTACCAAAATCAGGCACTTTTGACTGATGGAGGCAGTTATGCACTAGGCAGGGCGGATGCTGTTAAAGCATCACACCCCTCACAGACCAATAAGGCCTGGTCTACACTTAAAATTATATCCATTTAGTCATATCTCTAAGGGCTAGGCTGATGGAAAAATTCTTCCCTCAACCTCGTTGGCACCGCTCTGAGGGATGGATTAATGACATCCATGGCAAAACCCCTTCCATCGCTGCAGGAAGCGTCTCCACTACAGTGTTACAGCAGTCAAACTTTTCAGTGTAGACCAGTTGCTGGTGGGACTGGAGAGGGTTAGATGCGGATGTCAGGGCAGGCTGCTGGCTCAGGCGTGAGGGAATGGGATGGGGGTGGTCTGTTTTGACTGCCTGTTGAGGAGTCCATCCTCCGCCTGTGTGGGGTCAGAGACCTGGACTTCAGCACTAACCCATGTTTGTTTGGGGGGAGGGGGGAGCAAGTCTCCTCATGGAGCTCAGGGCTAGGGAAGATGCCAAGTCAGCTGCCCTAGAGATCAGAGCCTCTATGGGCCCCAGAGACGTTATAGCCTGAGCAGAGACAGGCCACACACCCATGCAGTACACCCTGCCTTAGGGACACCCCCCGCCCCCGACACAAGGGGGGGCGGCTCTCGGCCCCGCCCCCAACACAAGGGGGGCTCCTCCCCGACACAAGGGGAGGCGGCTCTCGGCTCCACCCCCCACCCCCGACACAAGGGGGGGCTCCTCCCCGATACAAGGGGGGGCGGCTCTCGGCCCCACCCCCGACACAAGGGGGGGCTCCTCCCCGACACAAGGGGGGGCGGCTCTCGGCTCCACCCCCACCCCCGACACAAGGGGGGGCTCCTCCCCGACACAAGGGGGGGCGGCTCTCGGCTCCACCCCCACCCCCGACACAAGGGGGGGCTCCTCCCCGACACAAGGGGGGGCGGCTCTCGGCTCCACCCCCACCCCCGACACAAGGGGGGGGCTCCTCCCCGACACAACGGGGGGGCGGCTCTCGGCTCCACCCAAGGGGGAGCTCCTCCCCGACACAAGGGGGGGCTCCTCCCCGACACAAGGGGGGGCGGCTCTCGGCTCCTCCACTCCCCCCGCCACAAGGGGGGGCTCCTCCCCGATACAAGGGGGGGCGGCTCTCGGCTCCACCCCCCACCCCGGCCACAAGGGGGGGCTCCTCCCCGATACAAGGGGGGGCGGCTCTCGGCTCCACCCCCCACCCCCGACACAAGGGGGGGCTCTCGGCCCCCCAGGCCCAGCGCGGGAAGCTGGACCCCTCCCCCCAGGCCGAGCCCCACCCCCGAGCTGGGGGAGGCCCCGCCGGAGCCCCGGGGCCGCGCTCACCACGTAGACCACGTTGAGGGCGCAGAGCGCGTTGCGGGAGCAGGCGAAGCCGCCGCCGCACACCATCTTCCCGGGCGGGGGCAGCCGGCCGCAGGCTCCGGGGACAGCGCAGGCCGGGCCGCTCCTGGCCCTTTAAATCCCAGCCCAGCGCCCAGCGCCGCACTGCGCCTGCGCGCCGGGCCCGCCCTCCTCGCCGCATTGCGCCTGCGCACGCACCGCCCCTCCGCCCGCCTGCTTTGGATGCGCCTGCGCAGCCCCAGGCGTGAGTACGAGTACGCACGCCGCGCTCGCACACACGCACTGCGCCTGGGCATAACCTCTTTTTGTGCGCCTGCGCAGCACTCTGGCGTTGCGCGCGTGCGGTCTTCTCAACCACAGCTCACACACACGGCGCCTGCGTAGCATTCTCGCCTCCCGCGCCAAGCTCGTTTCCCCCTCAGAGCGCCTGCGCCGGGTAACGCGGGTTGATGATGCGCATGCGCGCACGCTCCAGGCCTGGCCTTAGCGTCGTCCCCCAAATACCCGGATGAGAGTGGCTCACGGGTGGACAAAGACCCGGATGGAGGGGACAACTTCTTCCTGGGGGCCCTGTTTTTTCGGGCCCCCGGCCATAGTGCTCCCTGCCCCAGTGCCTTAAAGTCCTCCAGTGCCATGTTCTGGTGCCCCCCCACCATGACTGTGCCCTGGGGTCCCCCCGTGCCCTGGTGCCCCCCTCCCCCAGTGATGTCCCCACTATTGGATCTGTAACCCCTCCCCCAACACTGCCTGCTACCCCACCCTCCTGGCCTTGTGCCTAGCTGCTCCCTTCTCCCTGTTTGTGACGAGCATCCCCAGTATGACAGCTGGCCTTACGGTGACCAGATGTCCCGATTTCATAGGGACAGTCCCGGTTTTGGGGGCTTTTTCTTATATAGGAACCTATTACCCCCTACCTCATCCCGATTTTTCACACTTGCTGCTTGGTCACCCTAGCTGGCCTTGTGCCTGGCGCCTGCCCACCCCCAGTGTGCTGCCCTTAGGTGGCACGCGGTTACTGTTTACTTAGCGATGAATGAACCTTTCCCTTTCCAGAAGTCTTGGCAGCATTTCCTTTCCGGTGTTACAAGTGCAAAAGCAGAGGCTGGAGAAACTCCTGAATATTTCATCTCGTGTTTTAACAGGCAAAGTCTCAAACAAGAAGTTGCGTCTATGATTTTGATCTCAGGTGTGCAATGCAGTGCACTCTTAGGGCAACACAAAAGGTGAACCTTTTTTTTCCCCTTTTTTTTTTTTTTTTTGAGCTGTGTAGTCAGTTTTTGTTACAAGATTAGATTTCTTCAGGCTGAATTCTACCCTGAAAACAAAGTTTAATCAACAGTTATATTGCTCTGCAAAAGTTTGATTCACTGAGGACAGGTCCATCAGTGGTGATTAGCCAAGATGGTCCAGGATGCAAACCCATGCTCTGGGTGTCCCTAAGCCCCTGGATGCTGGGACTGGACAACAGGAGACGGATCACTTGATAATTGCCGTGTTCTGTTCATTCCCTCTGAAGCACCTGGCATTGGCCACTGTTGGAAGACAGGATACTGGGCTAGATGGATCATTGATCTGACTCAGTGTGGCCTTCTTATGTTCTAGCCTTACCTTACTCATGTGACAAATCAATGAAATAAAGGAGTCAAGGGACACCCTTTAAAATAAGGGATGGGGAGTCAACCTAAGGAACAAATGAATGAAATAAGGAACTGTCCCTTGAAATAAGGGACAGGTGGTCACCTTATGTGCTGCCCTCCACCCTGGGCACTGAGGGTGCCAGTCAAAATAATAAAAAAATAATAACAAACGACTGAGGGGTTTCCTGTTGAGGTGTGGGGCAAATGTGGCCAATGGAGCTGCCCTGAGGGACCAGTGTGCTAACAAAACGAAATCCTGCCCTCACAAAGTTCTTCTCTGGAGAGAGGAAGCATCCATTTGTTCCAAGGCCTTTGTGACTCCTTATTTTTCTGAAGGGCTTAGGCAGCAGGGTCAGAGATGTTAAACAGCACCTGGATAGATGGAGAGAGGAAATCAATGCAAAGCCTGAAATAGCAGTGAGGGAAGGGAGTTCAGAGGGAGAGCCTTGAAATACAATGGCCACAGATCGAAATGCAAATTCCACCTCTGACAATTCCCAGGTAAAGACGTCTTCCCATCGCCTCCCTCATCCCCATTGGCTTTGGAGAAAACAAGAAGGGACCACAAACCTGAATACGAATCGGCAAGAATGGAGTTTCCTTATGGCACAATTAGTTGCTATTGAGAGACCCTGATGAGGAGTCCTTGAGTGACTTTATCTATCTATCTATCTATCTATCTATCTATCTATCTATCTATCTATCTATCTATCTATCTATCTATCCCCATATACCCCCCTATCTATCTATCTATCTATCTATCTATCTATCTATCTATCTATCTATCCCCATATACCCCCTCTATCTATCTATCTATCTATCTATCTATCTATCTATCTATCTATCTATCTATCTATCTATCTATCTATCACAATGTTGCCAACCCCAAATGTTCAAGAATTGTGAATCTGGCACCAAAATAATTAATTCTTTTTACTTGCCTTCTGGTTTTTAAGCCTTTTGGGGGTTCACTGAGGTCACATTTTTGAGCTTTTCTTCACAGTCATGAAGGGCAGAAACTTATTTTTTTTTTTTTGATGGAGGCTGAGAGTCTCGTGTGTTGGGATTCGCTCCAAGACCTGTTCCATTCAGCTTATCCCGAACAGCTTGTCCAGTTCTGGGAGGACACTTCATCCAGTTCTCTGGAACCCAAAACAGTCAGTCCGACTCTGTATTTTGTCACTCGGGTCCTTTATTTGGCATACAACAAAGCTATGCTGAATGATCGGACTTAACCGTAGGGGGTGGTGGGTATAAGGTGTACCACACATCCAAAGTTACACAGACAACCTCTTCCTTTATATACATTTACACATTACATAGCAATTGTTATATATTACACCACACTATTTTTTTTATTGGATTGGTCACTTTGCAGGAGCCAATCCCTGTACAGCATGGATATTAGGAAAAACTATTTCACTAGGAGGGTGGTGAAGCACTGGAATGGGTTCCGTAGGGAGGTGGTGGAATCTCCTTCCTTAGAGGTTTTTAAGGTCAGGCTTGACAAAGCCCTGGCTGGGATGATTTAGTTGGGGTTGGTCCTGCTTTGAGCAGGGGTTGGACTAGATACCTCCTGAGGTCCCTTCCAACCCTGATAGTCTATTCTATGATTCTGTGCTCTGTTCATGTGCTGTTCACATTGAACCTGATCTTTACCTTCCAGGTTTATCTTGTCCATAGTTCCTAGCAGCAAGGTGTTGCTGCTTATCTTAAATAGCACAGACATCCTGACTCCAGCATGCTGTTTGTCCAGCCCCTATTTACAACTTAACCTTCCATTCACCTTCCCAATTATGCCCTCTAAGAAATGAGGCAAATTTCTTACGACAAGCCCGGCCTACATCATGCCATCGCCTGACTCCAGGAGCTGGGGCTGTAAGTAAAAAAATCAGTTATTGGGAGACTCACAATAAAGCCACGAGAGATGGCAACGTTGTCAACATGGGAATCTGACACTGGATCTGTGAATGGGGGTACTGGTTCCCTGGGAACCCCACAAAGAGTTATTCTGTGACTGGTGCAACAGGAGAATGAGACATTCCCTGATCAAAATACATTACTGAGCAGTTGGGAGGGGAACGGGGCAGAACTGCAGTATGTGTGTGCCCTGAACCTCTGCATGGGAAAAGCGGCACTGCTATGGGTACCCGCATGGCCCCACAATATGCCAACATTTTTATGGCTGACTTAGAACAACGCTTCCTTAGCTCTCGTCCCCTAACGCCCCTACTCTACTTGCGCTACATTGATGACATCTTCATCATCTGGACCCATGGAAAAGAAGCCCTTGAGGAATTTCACCATGATTTCAATAATTTCCATCCCACCATCAACCTCAGCCTAGATCAATCCACACAAGCGGTCCATTTCCTGGACACTACTGTGCTAATAAGCGATGGTCACATCAATACCACCCTATACCGGAAACCTACTGACCGCTACACTTACCTACATGCCTCCAGCTTCCATCCAGGACACACCACACGATCCATTGTCTACAGCCAAGCTCTAAGATATAACCGCATTTGCTCCAATCCCTCGGATAGAGACAAGCACCTACAAGATCTCTATCAAGCATTCTTAAAACTACAATACCCACCTGCTGAAGTGAAAAAACAGATTGACAGAGCCAGACGAGTACCCAGAAGTCACCTCCTACAAGACAGGCCCAACAAAGAAAATAACAGAACACCACTAGCTGTCACCTTCAGCCCCCAACTAAAACCTCTCCAGCGCATCATCAGAGATCTACAACCTATCCTGAAAGATGATCCTTTACTCTCACAGATCTTGGGAGACAGACCTGTCCTCGCTTACAGACAACCCCCCAACCTAAAGCAAATACTCACCAGCAACCACACATCACTGAACAAAACCACTAACCCAGGAACCTATCCTTGTAACAAACCCCGATGCCAACTCTGTCCACATATCTATTCAAGTGACATCATCATAGGACCTAATCACATCAGCCATACCATCAGGGGCTCGTTCACCTGCACATCTACCAATGTGATATATGCCATCATGTGCCAGCAATGCCCCTCTGCCATGTACATTGGCCAAACCGGACAGTCTCTACGCAAAAGAATTAATGGACACAAATCTGACATCAGGAATCAAAATACTCAAAAACCAGTGGGAGAACACTTTAACCTGTCTGGTCATTCAGTGACAGACCTGCGGGTGGCTATATTACAACAGAAAAACTTCAAAAACAGACTCCAAAGAGAGACTGGTGAGCTAGAATTGATATGCAAACTAGACACAATCAACTCCGGTTTGAATAAGGACTGGGAATGGCTGAGCCATTACAAACATTGACTCTATCTCCCCTTGTAAGTATTCTCACACTTATTATCAAACTGTCTGTACTGGGCTAGCTTGATTATCACTTCAAAAGTTTTTTTTTTTCTTTCTCTTCATTAATTGGCCTCTCAGAGTTGGTAAGACAACTCCCACCTGTTTATGCTCTCTGTATGTGTGTATATATATCTTCTCAATATATGTTCCATTCTATATGCATCCGAAGAAGTGGGCTGTAGTCCACGAAAGCTTATGCTCTAATAAATTTGTTAGTCTCTAAGGTGCCACAAGTACTCCTGTTCTTCTTTTTGCGGATACAGACTAACACGGCTGTTACTCTGAAGCATGGGAAAAGGTCAGTCATGAGAAATGGGCACGCAGTGTTAAACCCTCTTCTCCCCGTGAAAGCTACTCTACACACAGGTACAGGTGGTCAGGCCAATCAGGTGCTGGGCAATGAAAATGAAGTGTGAGAGAGAGAAAGTTGCTGGATTCGTCTGGGCTCCCCATGACCCCCTGTCAGACATCCTGTGCGGTGCCACTCTCCCATGTGGAGCACAAAGAGGCCTCTGGTGCTGCAGAAGGGCGGATTTTTTGGTGTGATCGACGCTTTCCCCTTGCTAATCGTCCTTGTGATGGAAGAGCCAGAAGAGTGATGAAACAGCCTCCTGACCGCACTGTTGCAATCCCTGCTCCAGCCTTCTAGCAACAACAAGAGACTGGCAGGTGTCCAGACAGACGAGGAGCTTTTTCAGTGTGCATGGATCACAGGGGCCTTGGCAGTCCAGAATCCTGTTAAACTGGACTCTCCAGTATAGACTTGCTAGCACATAGCACATGCAAATTCTCCTTACCGACTCTGTGCCACAGTGCCATGTGCTAGGATCGTCCTATTGAAACAGCAGATGTCCTCCGGGAACCAGGACCAGTTGGATCCTAAGACTGGCTGCTTGCTGGGGGTTACCGGAACTGTTCCCTGCCTCTCCCTCTCCACCCCGGGAAGGCCTGTGCCAAACAGCTAGTCGACATGGTGTTAAGGCACCATATGTTACCCTTGGGGCTGGAAGCTTAAGGAAATCACCAAAGCAAATGGCCTGTTTCTTAATATAAATGTGCAGGAACTCTAGCTGTTCCAACCGCCCCGGGCCCCATGCTTTGGGGGGCCCTGTGCTTCAGGGGGACGTGGAGTTCACGGTGGCCTGGAGGATTAGCAGGGGGCCTGGCGCCGGCAGCAGCGAGCAACCCGGCCCCAGCCCACCACACCCCGCCGGCTCCCGGCATTGCTCAGGGGGAGGGGGCTTGGGGGAAGAGGTGGAATGGGGGCAGGGAGGGGGCGCAGCAGGGGCGGGAAGAGGCGGGG
Organism: Chrysemys picta bellii; assembly: GCF_011386835.1. Taxonomy (NCBI): domain Eukaryota; kingdom Metazoa; phylum Chordata; order Testudines; family Emydidae; genus Chrysemys; species Chrysemys picta. The sequence goes on along the minus strand of NC_088812.1, from coordinate 14,507,732 downwards.
TGGGCTGGGGCCAGGTCGCTCGCTGCTGCTGGCACCGGGCCCCCCACTAACCCTCCAGGCCACCCTGGACCTCACATCCCCTTGAAGTGCGGGGCCCCCCAAAGCGTGGGGCCTGGGATGGTTGCCCCAGTCTGTCCTACAGATGGACAGCTCTGAAAATATAAGCCCAAATATTGGTGGAGCTCGGCCACCACGGGCCCATATAACTTGCTGCCTATGGCCTTGAAGGGGAGGTAAGGGGAGACCAGGGTCCCCTTACTATCCCCCCACCCTTACATTTCAGAGCATTCACCCAGCAAAATCCCTCTGAGACCTCAGTGGGAAAGTCTAACATAGGCAGCATTTGGTCACTTAAATATTAAACAAGCCCTTGGAGATAAAATTATCAGGTTGCGGCCTGCCTGTCGGACAGAAGGTAATTTACCAGCTGAGTGGAATCTGCTTAATCCGGACGAGGGGCCTTGTTGGGTGTATTGGAAATCAAGAGCCTTCAAATGAGAGCGAACTACCCCAAAGGCAGAGGGGTCAGTTCTTGCACGCACACAGTTTCTCTCAAGGCTGGCATGGGGTCTGAAGAGAGGTATAGCCTAGGAGTTGATTACATTAATGAATGACTCTCTAAGAATGCAGTGCACTTCCTTTCATAGAATCATAGAATCATAGAATATCAGAGTTGGAAGGGACCTCAAGAGGTCATCAAGTCCAACCCCCTGCTCAAAGCAGGACCAATTCCCAGCTAAATCATCCCAGCCAGGGCTTTGTCAAGCCGGGCCTTAAAAACCTCCAAGGAAGGAGACTCCACCACCTCCCTAGGTAACGCATTCCAGTGTTTCACCACCCTCCTAGTGAAATAGTTTTTCCTGATATCCAACCTGGACCTCCCCCACCGCAACTTGAGACCATTGCTCCTTGTTCTGTCATCTGCCACCACTGAGAACAGCCAAGCTCCATCCTCTTTGGAACCCCCCTTCAGGTAGTTGAAGGCTGCTATCAAATCCCCCCTCATTCTTCTCTTCTGGAGACTAAACAATCCCAGTTCTCTCAGCCTCTCCTCATAAGTCATGTGCTCCAGACCCCTAATCATTTTTGTTGCCCTCCGCTGGACTCTTTCCAATTTTTCCACATCCTTCTTGTAGTGTGGGGCCCAAAACTGGACACAGTATTCCAGATGAGGCCTCACCAATGTCGAATAAAGGGGAACGATCACGTTCCTCGATCTGCTGGCAATGCCCCTACTTATACAGCCCAAAATGCCGTTAGCCTTCTTGGCAACAAGAGCACACTGTTGACTCATATCCAGCTTCTCGTCCACTGTGACCCCTAGGTCCTTTTCAGCAGAACTGCTACCTAGCCATTCGGTCCCTAGTCTGTAGCAGTGCATGGGATTCTTCCGTCCTAAGTGCAGGACTCTGCACTTGTCCTTGTTGAACCTCATCAGGTTTTTTTCTGCCCAATCCTCTAATTTGTCTAGGTCCCTCTGTATCCGATCCCTACCCTCTAGTGTATCTACCACGCCTCCTAGTTTAGTGTCATCTGCAAACTTGCTGAGAGTGCAGTCCACACCATCCTCCAGATCATTAATAAAGATATTAAACAAAACCGGCCCCAGGACCGACCCTTGGGGCACTCCACTTGAAACCGGCTGCCAACTAGACATGGAGCCATTGATCACTACCCGTTGAGCCCGACGATCTAGCCAGCTTTCTATCCACCTTACAGTCCATTCATCCAGCCCATACTTCTTTAACTTGGTGGCAAGAATACTGTGGGAGACAGTATCAAAAGCTTTGCTAAAGTCAAGAAATAACACATCCACTGCTTTCCCCTCATCCACAGAGCCAGTTATCTCATCATAGCCATTTCCTGGCTTCTAAGTCACACAGCCTCACCCTTCCTGCATCCTTCACCTTTCCTGCATCTGGCGATCCTGCCATTCCTGTCCTGAGTGGGAACAAAACTGTCCCCTGTTTGTCCACAGCTTCTTGGCACAGCTTGCCTGCGTGCACCGGACCAGAGCGATCCATCCTTTGGGAGGTGTGTACTGGGCTTACCCCAGCTTCCAGGGGGCATAAGAAGTGAAGGGACCGTGTGCAGTTAAGATCGTTGGCATCTAAAGTAGTCACACACCACATTGGAGGTGATTTCAGCTGCCCCTACTGCTAGTGCAGCAGTGGGGCGTGTAGAGGCCAACAGTGCTAGCATGCAACGTGCCATATTGATGGAGCAGGGACCGTGCTGACTGGGGCCTCCGGGTCCCACTGCAATATACATATTGGATAACCTGACTTTCTGTAATGCAGGGACGCAGCATGGGCAGGCTCGGTCGAGACTGAGCCTGGTATGCTGAGATGTCTGGCACAGCCATTTGAAAGGTGAACGTGGTCAGAGCTACATTACAGAAGTCCCGGGGCTGGCTGTATTTGGACTCCGAGCCACGCTTCCTTCACCCGCGATCTGTCGGTACCGCAGAGAAGCGCCAATGAATCTCCAACTCCATCCTCAACCTCAAACAACCAAACAGTCCGTTTCTCTGTCAATAAAACACGTGCAGATGTCGTGGAACGATGAAAGTGAAAACCACGAGGGTCTGCATTCTGTATCTGAACGGCCACAGGGCTCCTCCACCTCCATGGGTTTTGGTTAAACCGCGCTTAGGCGTCTAAATACGCTTCCAACTGGAAATGTTAAATAAGTGTGTCTATCCAGCCTCCGCCTGCCAATTTGAGATGATTAACGGCTTTCAGGACTAATCCTAAAGGAGAACGGCATTAGCATATTCCGCTTGTGTGACCCCGGATATTTGATACTCCAATCCATCCCGGAAATAAAGCTGCGGTAGTTAGCTGCCGTGTAGATTTCATAGGAAGGGCATCCCTCCCCCAACCTCATGCCGTAGAGACCGTCCGGTTTCCCACCGGCCCCTTTATTCTTTTGAGGTTAGTACTTGGGAGATAATGCTGCCATTTACATATAAATATAAAATCCAGGATAAGCGCATCTGCTCAGAGGTGGGAAATGAAGAGGAATCAAAAAAAGAATTAACTCACGGTTTTGCTGGAGAGAGGGGATTTTATTTTTAATTTCTCTGACCCAAGGGCGGTTGAGATGCTTTGACGTGTCATGTGTCTGTCCGTCCCCCCGCCCCCCCCCCCCCCGGCTAAGCAGCCGGATTTGGGAGCCTTGGAGCCTCCAGCCCCTAGGAGCTACCCTATCTAGCACCATGAGGGTGCTCCTCGTGAGATCCGAGTGCCTGAGTGAGCCGTTCCCTGGGGAGCCTGATTCTTGCTACCAGGCAACACAACCAGTCCTAACGCACGTCCCAGTTACCCCGTGGGAAGCCGCTCCTTGAGCACGCTGGCTGGGGGTCGCCGTCACGAGTTTGAATCCCATCACTGCTTGTGTGTGGTTTGGCTGATTGTGCCCATCCCACTGCTGATTTGTGTGTAAATGTGGCTTGCGTTGTTTTGATTCCATACGGCTTCATTTACACAGGAGCCAGGCAGAGAGCTGCCTTCCCTTCTGTCTGGGAGAAAACCTGTTTCTCCCTTTGTTCGGTCACAGACTTTAAAGCATAATATCCGTGAGTATCCATGACTCCTCATATAGCGTTAACACATTTCACAATGATATTGATCACCAGCGTGTCACCGGCTTTCACAAAAGACCTTCCTCGATATACTTTTCTGCTGCAGTAATACTGTATTACTCTTTGGGGTTCAGACCCCCTGTTGTCGCCCTGGGGTGTCTAGACCTTGACTGTCACATTGACTGCACAAGGGCCTTGTGTGTCCCACATCGCTCCATAGAACCAGTGGGGAAACTGACACCTAGTGGAGACTTCTCAGATCCTGAGAACTCCAGCAGCTGTTCTGCATTGGACTCCTGACTGTCTTTCAATACCTGAATTCTCTGGTCTTGCATATTACCCAACCCGCTCCCACCTATCCCTGGCTTATCTACCTGTGCGACAGCTGTGTCTGACTTTATCTAGTTCTGCTCACAAACTTAGCATGTGTTCATTATCCCTGGGCTTTGAGCTGCTGCTCCAAACTTAGCGCGGTTTAATATTTCTCTAGCGTTATCTAAGTGATACAGCAACTGATATAAACGCTCCGTGCTGCTCCGGTGTCAGGTAGGTTGCAGCCCATCCAAGATGAAGGGCATTCTTGCGCTGGTCTGCTTCCTGCCCTGTTTAACGTCTGGGACCCAGCTCTCCTTTCCGGGTAAGAGCAGATTTTTAAAATATTTTTAAAACTAAAGTGTATCCCGTTTGGATTTATGTGACGATAACAAAAAGGTGATTCAGGGTGAGATTTCTCTCCTGCCCCATAGCCTGGCAAAAATTATGGGTTCAAACGAGCCATTTTTGCGTGAACGCAGATGCCCAAAGCTCTGATTTTGCAAAAGCGAAATTCAGCCCTGTTCAGAAGGCCGGAGCAAGGTCTAAGCCAGGGGTAGGCAACCTATGGCACGTGTGCCGAAGGCGGCACGTGTGCTGATTTTCAGTGGCACTCACACTGCCCGGATCCTGGCCGCCGGTCCGGGGGGTCTGCATTTGAATTTAATTTTAAATGAAGCTTCTTAAACGTTTTAAACACCTTATTTACTTTACCTACAACAATAGTTTAGTTCTATATTATAGACTTATAGAAAGAGACCTTCTAAAAACATTAAAATGTATTACCGGCATGCGAAACCTTAAATTAGAGTGAATAAATGAAGACTCGGCACACCACTTCTGAAAGGTTGCCGACCCCTGGTCTAAGCATTGCTTACTTTTCACTTCTTAAGTGGTTCAGAAGGCCCCATGTTGGCCTCTTGCATAGGAGTGAATTTTACCCTTGTAGAATAATTTACCAACCAAGGGACGTGGTGCAGTCTCCATCCCTTGACAGCTTTAAATCAAGATTGGATGGCTTTCTAAAATACATGCGGTAGCTCGGCCACAAGGCATGGGCTGGATGCAGGACTCATTGAGTGATATTCCCGGGTTTGTGTTACGCAGGAAGTCAGACTGCTCCTAATGGTCGCTTCTGGGCTCCACATCCACGACTCTATGAAAAAAATAGACAAAAATTTGTTCCGTGAAAAGCTGCCGTTGGCCATCATCGGGGACAAATTTGGGCAAAACCACCCACCTCTTTGCTCACACTTCAGGCCACCTTTTAAAAGTGCTCCGCACCCAGAAACGGCCCCCAGTTTTTAAAAGGATTCTGCTGCCATTATACATGCCACCGCCAGACTTCCCGAGTGTCTGTTCCCACTCCAGTGCTGGATGGTCTAGTTCTAAAGCGCGGCAGCAAAATCGACATTTGGGGCTCTTCTCCAGTTGGGTCTGTACTCTGTGTTCTGGTAGCGCTTTGTGTTTTGCTGCAGGAGTATCTTGCAATCACTCTTTGCTTAACACGTTACTAGCCTGGGGTACGTTCACCATCGACGACAGCTGCTCTTCCCCCCTGCAGGTTACTTTGTGCAAATAACCACCGTGTCGCGTGCACTTGATCAAACCCGTGAAATCAACTCGTAGCCACCTATGCACGAGCGCTTCAGAAATCCTACTTCAAGGAAGCCGACAGGCGGTTTCCCACTGATTTCAAGGGGGGCAGGATTTCACCCATGTTGTTTTCCATCTGGTTTCGTGGTCGGCTGCTTGCTTGTTTGTGCCGAGAACTTGTCCGTGGAGTTTCCGGCAAAAGCAGAAATAACGCTTCCCTGTTTCCCTTGTGTACTCGCGTAGAGCAAATGCGTAGCAAAGAGTGAAAGCCGGGATCCCAAGAACCTTCATGAATAATTAAGGTCAGATTTGTAGTTCTAACTTGAAAGGCGAAGGCTTGGCTGCCATATCTACAGACGGGAGCAGATTCTCCCCCGAGCTCCCAGAGATACGTGCATTTAGGGCTCATTAAAAATCCATGGATAGCGCTCTTGGCGGCAAAGCCTCTGATGGGATTTCAGCTCCGGCATGATTTGCTCTCAAGGCAGTTGAGTGTTGCTGTGCGCTGGGCAGGTGATATGGGGCAGTCAGGGCCAGCTGCCTCCAGGATGGGGAGCTGCTTCGGCGCACCTCTGCTTGCACGCACCCCAAGGACGGCGTTGGGGCGCGAAAGAGAGAGAAGCAACATCCCCTGCTTCCCAGTTATATTACATTAACAGTGTCATTTCCCCTTCTTGTCGCCGAGGGTCTGCCTTGGGTCAGTATCCACCTCACCATTGGATAGAGGAGCAAAGCTGAGCAAAGCACATAGAAAAATGCTCTGCCCGAGGTCTTCTAGTGAGTCAGTGGCGGAGCTGGGAAAAAGGACCCAGGAGTCCTGGTTTCCGATCCACTGTGTAAAGCAGGCCCCCGTTGATCGATCCTTCCGGAGAGGGAGTCCTGGGGCTGTTCTGTACAGCTGTGGAATCAAGCAGAGCGGGAAAGTTTAAGAAACCCCCAGAAAGGTGAAAGTGATTGGAAGCGGGTCTGTGTCGATGGGCTTCGTCCATATCTGGAATGGAAAATCGAGGAAACGCAGCTTCATCCTGCAATCAGCAGGTAGTGTGAAATAGCCGCAGTGGGAGAGGATAGCATAGAGACCAAGCCGAGGTGTGCAAGGAAAAAGAGGGTAGACGGAGCTCATTCCAGATGGTCGGAGCTGGGTTCTCTCACACACATGAGAGGAAGTAGGCCCTACTCAGACACAGGGAGAATGGTGTGTATAGACAGTTGGGTATTAGGAATGGAGCACATGGAAGAGGGAAGCTGGAGTCTCCTCTTTGGCTATATTGCCTGCACAGCGTTCCTTGGGAGTAATTATTCCATAACAATGATGGCTTACTGACTATTGCAATCAGCACATTAGCTGGATGAACTGAATAAACCAGCCATCATGCCTTCAGTGAGCCAGCTACCCCTTTGAGCTGGGTAAGAGGGGAGTTGGGGACTGGTGCTGTACGTGCTCCTCTGTCCACGTTTCTAGCCCATGACCCTAGTATCTGGCCATGGGGGCGAGGCCATAGTGAACTCTGGTCCGTCTCTCTTTGCCATCCCAGGAGAAGGTGAGCCGTGGGAGGTCCCCTCGTTCTACTCTGTCTCCGACAGTGAGATCAAGAGTGTCTCTGAGACGCTGTACTCTGCCGACGTGAACAAGGCCACCAGCCACGAGATCATCCTCAACCTGCAGCACAAGATCTCCTCTGACCAGACCGGGGCAGGCCAAGACTACGCCAGCCAGAAGTGAGGGCCTGGGGATAGGGTGCTGGGAAACCCACGTGTGTGGGATGTACAGATCAGGGGGGAGGGTGCGTTGAGGTTACACCAGATCCTTGCATGGGCAGAACCTTCCACAGCCACGTAGACATTCCCGCAGGGCAGACAGAGAGGAGTGCCGCGAGGTAGCACGCACATGCGGCAGACAGGTCTGGTCAGGGTGTGGGGATGCACAAAGGGGGATGGAAGTGGTACCTAGGCCTCGTTCTAGCTCTCTGGTAGGGGTGCCTCCTTCTGCAGATCCCATTTATAACTATCCGAGAGGGACTAGTTAGTCTCTGGTCAGAGAGGAAGGATGGTCCAGTGGTTAGGGTACCAGCCTGAGACTTGGGTGACTTGGGTTCTATCCCTTGCTCCGCCACAGACTTCTTGGTGTGACCTGGGGCAAGTCACTTAGTCTCTCTGCCTCAGTTTGCCCTAGAGGGGTGGTGAGGATAAATGCATTAAAGATTATGAAGCCCTCTGATGCTCTGGTGATGAGGCCCAGATAAGTACCTAAGGCAGAGCTATCTGTCCATGGGCTCTGCCTCCGATTCTCCGGCTGAGTCTGTGACCAGGAGCAGCATCCCTAAACCCCTCTCTCTGCTCTCCTGCCAGGCTCTTCAGCTACGTGGACGAGGATGCCCTCTTCTCCAAGCCCACCTTTGCCAGGCTCTTGGCTCTGCTGAATAACTACGAACGCATGACGGGCAAGGAGGAGGTGGTGACCACCTCCGAGAGCCAGGAGGTAGACGCTTTCCTGGATGAAATCTTCCAGACCCAGGTGATGGAGAAGCTGACCCAGTTCTTTCTTTCTAAAGGTAAAGCGCCGACTGTGCAGGTGGTGCACAGCTGGGTGATGACATGGGTTGTGTCTGCCGCCAGGCGCTAGAGGGACCATAGAGGGGCCTCGGCTCAGTGCAGGATCCTGGAGCTCTGCCAGGTGCCGTGGAGAAAGGCTGAGCCGTCAGGAGTCCAAGCAAGGAATTGCCTCCCCTCGCTGAGCCGATTTGTACTAGGTTCTGCTCTGTGTGGAGGAGCTGACCGTCCACCCCAACGTGAGGCCGCTGGGCGGGAGTTTTGGCTCTCTGCAGAATGCCTGTCCCTCTAGCTCAGCTCTCACCCGAGCCGAACGCAGCTCCCGGCACCTGCTGGCCGCCAGCGCCGGCAAGAAGGACTGCCTGTTCTCACCACAGCCGGCGCTCGCCTGTGAAGCTCACTGAGCGCATCAGTTGGAGAAGGAACATGTGTTTCTTGGTGTATTTCCCAACGCACCGTCTGCTAAATACCAAGCACGGCGCTCAAAAGCGGACTGTGAGAGCCGGCATCCGCAGCGCTCCGGTTGTCCCTCCCCGCTCAGCTGCTCGCCGCGAACAGTTGTCACAAATAGCACATTGCGTCCTGGTGCTTGGCTTCTGAGGCAGGAATGGGAAGATTCAGGCCACTAAAGACAAGGCTGCTGTTAAAACGAAGGCACACGGGGAACTCGCTGCTTGCCAGTGGGGGGCGTGTGTGACACAGAGTAGCTGGCACCTGCCCCGGATGGGAGTCTGCCAGCTGGGAGTGACAAAGGAAGAGGGAAATGTGCAGTGGAGGGGCAGTTTGCATGTTCAGAGAGGAGAGGGCGTGGGATTGGAGGGGAGGCAGCCTCTGTCCGTCCGGGGAGAAGGGCCTGTGTCCTGGCTACGAGGGTCTGATGTTCTCAATAGCAAGGAGGAACATCCGATCGCTCTGGGCCTCACCAGTTTTTACAAGTGAAGAGGCAGCGTATGATCCCTAAGTCCATGCCAGAGCCAGGCAGACAGCCTGCCGCCCCTCGCTGGGCTGATACCTAACCCATGGATTCAGACCAGCAGTGGGTCTCCGAGATCTCCCGTGGCTGGTGTCACGGAGTGTGGGGGAGACCAGGCACTGCACCCCCGGCTTCCTGCGATTCACCATGACTCTCAGCCAGTCAGTAAAACAGAAGGTTTATTTAGATGACAGGAACACAGTCCAAGACAGGTCTTGCCGTATCGGCAAGACAACAGGACCCCCTTTAGTTAGGTCCATCTGGGGGCCCCAGGGAAGCTACAGCCCTGTTGGTCGGAGCACCCTTCTTTATTTCCCAGCCAGCTCCAAACCTGAAACTCCCTTCCGCAGTCTCCTTTCTGCCCTTTCCCCGGCTCCTCTCCCAGCCTTTGTCCTTTGTCCAGTTTCCCGGGCAGAGGTGTCACCTGGCCTCCAATCCCCCCTCTGGGTTCTCATGTTACATGCTCAGGTATGCTCCCTTCCCCAATGCAGGCAGTCCCAGCAAAACTCCCCTGCAACCTTCCCAGGTTAATACTCCCCACTCAGCATTCAAATAACACATCAAGAACATTCCCACTTCGCACAGCTGGGCTATGGAAGAGCTCCCCAGCTCAGTCCCCGGGGAGGTAGCTGCATCGCCCTGCTGGAGACCCGCTCTGACACCCGCTCTCTCTCCCCGGGCCAGGTATCTATTTGTCGGAGAATGACTTCAAGGCAGACCTGAAGAAGATGTGGTTCGGGCTCTACTCGCGCTCGAAGGGAGCGGCCATGGACTCCTCTGGCTTCGAACACGTCTTCCACGGTACAGCGCTGCTCGCGGGGCGGCGGGGGAAGAGCTCCGATGAGGGCACAACACAAATCCACAGCTCCGGGGGCTGTCGGAAACATGAATAAACCCGAGGCTCTGGCACGCCCACTTGCAGAGCCCCTTCTGCTGGAGGGAACCCCCCTCCAAACACTAGAACCAGAAACGGGGGGGGAGGGGGGCTAAAATCTGGCCCCTAATATTCAGGTTCCTGAGCAAGCAGCCTCATCTGCAGAGGGGCTGACCTGCTGAAAACTGCCTCAGGTCAGCCTCTGTGAAAATCAGGCCACATGTTTAAGAAGAAGCAGCCCGAGCTCTGGGGACAGCCCTTTGGATCCACAGATCTCCAAGCGTGTTCCAAAGGAGGCTGGTATCATTAGCCCCCTTTTACAGATGGGAAACTGAGGCACAGACAGGGCTGCGCCTGGCCCACGTTCGCCCACCAGGCCAGTGGCAGAGGTCGCTGGGAACAATCTTGGGGATGTAATTTCTGCCAATCATACAAGCGTGAAGGGGGATGGGGGGGAGGTCAATCATTGGGAATATGCCAAGGGGCCAGTTTGACGTGAAAGCTGAAATGGAACAGACTAGGTGTGCCGGTCTGATAAGTTTCAGAGTAGCAGCCGTGTTAGTCTGTATCCGCAAAAAGAACAGGAGTACTTGTGGCACCTTAGAGACTAACAAATTTATTAGAGCATAAGCTTTCGTGGACTACAGCCCACTTCTTCGGATGCATAAGTGGTATAGCCAAGCCTAGGGTGGGATTTCCTGGGGATAACCCCCTTGTACTGAGTCCCGGGGTGGTGTTGGTGGCCTGCAATACACACATCACTCCGGATGATCTGGTGGACCCTCCTGGCCGTAAGCTGCATGGCTCTGAGTTTAACGCTGGGTCTTTTCGGGCCGGCTTTTACCTTGGACAGCATTTCTCAGGTCAGGACACTTAGTTATTCTCAGCCACTCAACGGGATATTAATTCACCCCGATCCACATTAGCACGTAACCCACGGTGTCGAGACGACAGATGTTCTAGGTCCCTGCTGAACAGACAGATACAGCCCCGCGAGCGATTGTCCTAAAGTGCCTTGCGGTCAGGCAGTTGTACCGGAGAACTTCACGGATCCCCGCGTACGCTCAGGATCCCCGGGGGGGATGGGGACTCAGGGGAAAGTGATGAGAGGCTGGAAGAAGCTGAGGGGCCCGTTGGGAAGGGCACGGGGACTGCGGGAAACCGTTGGTGGCGCTGCCTGCTCTGGGTCAGGATGGGAAATGAGCCAGAAACAGGCCGGGACTCCAGCTCTGCTTCCTCTCGCCTGCAGGTGAAATCAAGAGCGGGAAAATCTCAGGTTTTCACAACTGGGTCCATTACTACGAGCTGGAGAAGAACGGACAGATCAATTACCTGAGCTACAGCTACGATGGACCTGTGAGTGCTGGGGGGAGGGGGCACGGCTCCTACCCGCCCGATCCAGGGGGAGGCGGCTCCCAGCCCGGCCCAGCTCAGCATGGCTCCTAGACCGGAGGGAGGGTCCCTTTCTGCTCACTTGCTCGACCTGCTGCCTCCTGGCCCCACGAGGGGTCTGGGATCAAGTCTCAGTCCCAGTGGCGAGGTGAAGGGGGCTTGGTGAGTCCCTTTGCAGGCCCAGCACAGACGGGGGGACAAAGTCTCCTCCCATGGAGTCCTGAGCCATCGCAGTCCAGCCGTCGGCTGGCGAGCGGGCTGCCCGGCGTCCCTGCCCGGTGTCCCTGCCCGGTGCTGGCTCATTGGGTAGCGAACCGTGCCGTCCTTTATCCCATGCACCCTCTTGAGATAGTTTCCAACCGGAGACAGCCCAGAGTACCCCCTGCCAGGGGCACCCACCTCTTGCGTCCCCTTGTCTGGTTGCAGTGGACCGGCTACCCTGACATCATGGCCTTCCAGTACCGCTGGACGGGTTATCTGAAGAGCGTCGGCTCCTTCTTCATCGGCTCCAGCCCCGAGTTTGAGCTGGCCGTGTACACGCTGTGCTACAAAACCAGGCCCAACAAGCTGTGAGTATCAGAGACAATGCCAGGTAGGCCGGGCCCCAGTGGGGGTGTCGCCCTCGAAGAGGCACCGGCTCAGGGGGACGGACTTTCAGGTCATTTCTGGTAGCAATTGTTGTACTTTTAAAAAACTCTTCGTTGTGCGTAAAACCCTTTGAGAAGCCTGCTAATGTCTCCTTCCCCGCAGAGTTTTGTGGCAAAGGCGATCATAGAGCAGGGGGAGCTGGCAGTCCGGACTCCTGGGGAGTGGGGTGTAGTGGTTAGAGGGGGTGGGAGTCAGGACTCCTGGGTTCTCTCCCAGCTCTGGGAGGGGAGTGCAGTCTAGTGGTTAGAGCAGGGGAGGATGGGAGTCAGGACTCCTGGGTTCTCTCCCAGCTCTGGGAGGGGAGTGGTGTCTAGTGGTTAGAGCAGGGGGGACTGGGAGTCAGGACTTCTGGGTTCTCTCCCAGCTCTGGGAGGGGAGTGCAGTCTAGTGGTTAGAACAGAGGGGCTGGAGTCAGGACTCCTGGGTTCTCTCCCAGCTCTGGGAGGGAAGTGGGGTCTGGTGGTTAGAGCAGGGGAGGATGGGAGTCAGGACTCCTGGGTTCTCTCCCAGCTCTGGGAGGGGAGTGGGGTCTAGTGGTTAGAGCAGGGGGGACTGGGAGTCAGGACTCCTGGGTTCTCTCCCAGCTCTGGGAGGGGAGTGGGGCCTAGTGGTTAGAGCAGGGGGCTTGGGATCAGGATTCCAGCCTTCTCAGCATTGCCAACCCCAAGTGTTCAAAACACAGGATTGGCTTAAACACTGTGAGACTTCTAAGAGATACCACACGTGGGGACACGTTTGTATCGTCCTGCAGGGCGCACTCAGGGCGACATGGCTCTGGACAACCTCCCCAGCGGCCTGACGTCCATCTCCTTGCAGGTGCACGCTCAGCCTCGGCGGGAAATCGGCTCAGATTCAAACTTACTCCTAGACCAACTCGGAGTACGGCACAGGCAAGCGGTACCTCGCCTCCTCGTACCCCAACTCCCCCTGACCCTCCCCCCCAGCACCACGACAATAAACCTTTGCCTCGCTCAGCCGCTCCCTTTTGCCTTTTGTTTTCAGGGTCCCAAGTGGGGGACTTCCCCCCCCGCCTGCAAGCGTGGTGCCTGCTGCTAGTTTCTTGCAGCGCTTGTTGTTCGGGGAGGGTGCATACGTGGCCTGTGATGTGACACAAGGTAATAACGGTGTCCAGTTTTGGGCCCCACACTACAAGAAGGATGTGGAAAAATTGGAAAGAGTCCAGAGGAGGGCAACAAAAATGATTAGGGGTCTGGAGCACATGACTTATGAGGAGAGGCTGAGGGAACTGGGATTGTTTAGTCTGCAGAAGAGAAGAGTGAGGGGGGATTTGATAGCAGCCTTCAACTACCTGAAAGGGGGCTCCAAAGAGGATGGAGCTCGGCTGGTCTCAGTGGTGGCAGGTGACAGAACAAGGAGCGATGGTCTCAAGTTGCAGTGGGGGAGGTCTAGCTGGGTATTAGGTGTAGTGGGGTGATCACCCACGCCTGCCCTGAGGGGCTTAAAACAGCCCTGGGAGAGGGCTGTGGCAGGGACAGCAGCTGCAGCCGGACCACGCCCCAATCAGGCTTCAGCTGGTCCTATATAAGAGGCTGGGAGCCTGGCGCTCAGCAGTCTCTAGCTGTAGAGGGAGAGGGACCTGAGCAGAGTACCCGAGTGGAGCAGGGCTGGGGAAAGGCAGAGGAGCTGGGGAGCTCCAGTCTGGAAAGCCCCAGGCTGCGGCCTGGCAGAAGGCCCACGGGTTCTGGGGGTTGCAGAGGGCAGCCCAGGGGTAGGCAAAGACAGCAGGTCCAAACCCAACCTTGCCGGTGATGAGTGGGCTGATCTGCGGTCTGCCCCAGGGGGTGGGGGCTCGACAATGACTGGCAGTGGCCTTAGACTGAGTAGAGGTGGGGATTCATAGATTCTTCATAGATTCTAGGACTGGAAGGGACCTCGAGAGGTCATCGAGTCCAGTCCCCTGCCCGCATGGCAGGACCAAATACTGTCTAGACCATCCCGGATAGACATTTATCTAACCTACTCTTAAATATCTCCAGAGACGGAGATTCCACAACCTCCCTAGGCAATTTATTCCGGTGTTTAACCACCCTGACAGTTAGGAACTTTTTCCTAATGTCCAACCTAGACCTCCCTTGCTGCAGTTTAAGCCCATTGCTTCTTGTTCTATCCTCAGAGGCTAAGGTGAACAAGTTTTCTCCCTCCTCCTTATGACACCCTTTTAAATACCTGAAAACTGCTATCATGTCCCCTCTCAGTCTTCTCTTTTCCAAACTAAACAAACCCAATTCTTTCAGCCTTCCTTCATAGGTCATGTTCTCAAGACCTTTAATCATTCTTGTTGCTCTTCTCTGGATCCTTTCCAATTTCTCCACATCTTTTTTAAAATGCGGTGCCCAGAACTGGACACAATACTCCAGCTGAGGCCTAACCAGAGCAGAGTAGAGCGGAAGAATGACTTCTTGTGACTTGCTCACAACACACCTGTTAATACAGCCCAGAATCATGTTTGCTTTTTTTGCAACAGCATCACACTGTTGACTCATATTTAGCTTGTGGTCCACTATAACCCCTAGATCCCTTTCTGTCGTACTCTTTCCTAGACAGGAGGTGGGGGTTCCCCTGAGACTGAGGGGTTACTGCCAGGGGGCAGCACCCCAGATAACGGGGCACCGGAGTCCAGGGAGGGACGCGGGGGCCCAGCGGCAGTGGGGCACCGGCCTGCAGGGGGCGCTCTGGAGGCTGGATGAGCTAATTCCCGAGACGACCAGCGGGAGGCGCCGCAGCGGTGAGTCTCACATCGCTACATTAGGAAACACTATTTCACTAGGAGGGTGGTGAAGCACTGGAATGGGTTACCTAGGGAGGTGGTGGAATCTCCATCCTTAGAGGTTTTTAAGGCCCGGCTTGACAAAGCCCTGGCTGGGATGATTGAGTTGAGGATTGGTCCTGCTTTGCGCAGGGGGTTGGACTAGATACCTCCTGAGGTCTCTTCCAACCCTGATATTCTCTGATTCTATGAACCTCGGGCAAGTGCAGAGCTAATTCAGTCCCCAGCAGGCCCCAGGGTTAATGCGCCGTGCGCGCATTGTCCGGCTCCGTTTGGATCTTGGAACGGGGGTGGTGGTGGTGGTGGTCATGAGCCGAGCTTCTGCCTTGTGGTTTGTGCTGCACTCCGAGCTGCCCTGGCCGGGAGCCCCTGGGAGCAGCCGGCCACTGAGCTCTCCCTGGTAAAGCAGCCCGGCTAATGGCCTGCCCCATTGTCGCTGTCCATGGTGACGGCAGTGAGGTCTCCAGGTGGAGTTTAGCTGGGAAAACATCCCTTATTGCTGCACACGGGCCTGAGAGCTCCTGACTAGGCAGCAAACAGGCACAGATGCCCTGGAAAAGCCGGGCTTCCTCCCCGTCCTGCAGCTGTCCTAACCGTTCCCAGTCTCCAGGGGGCAGGCAGGGGTCAGGGAATCTGTCCGGCCATGGTAGCGCTCCTGAGAGATGCAGACCCCTCTCCGGCATACACACCCATCCCCTGCTCCTGAGAAGGGGCATTTTCCTCGCCCTAATCAAGCAGGCAGCCCCGGGGAGTGCAGGGCCTGGCCCTTCGGCTCCAGCGCCCCCCACAACCAGAGACTTCCCAAATCACTTCTTCTGTCTGGGCTCCAACGCCGTCTCTCTTTCCCCGCCTTGCTGCGCCGCGCCGCGCCGTGCGGCCAGACCCTGCTGTGCTGCGTGGGATTTCCCTGGCAGCGCCTCCGAAAGACCCCTGCAAAGCGAGACGCTGCTGGGGATTTACGGCTTTCGGCGTCAATGCTGCCTGATATCTTCATGGCTCCCGGTCACTGGTGCTTGGTGAATGGGGAGGTTGTGGCTTGGTTTAGCAGCCTGCAAACTGGCACCGTTTGCTCACCGCCAGCTGCGTCTTCGCGGGCTGTTTTAGACTCGTAATTCCCCCTGGCAATAGCCCCAGTGGGAAGTGCAGCGTAGCCTGGGTTCGGGCGTTAATATTGTCGCCCCTCTGCCAAGTGGGAGCCGATTTTGAGGCCTCCCCATGGGAAGAGAAGTCTGGGTCTTTTCTTAGTGTCACTTGTAAGCATTGAACTAGTGAGAACTGAAGGCAGAGAGCAAACTCGCCCGCTGCTTGCAACTGCTGGCCCCCGACGAACGTGCATCACAAAACGAACAACAGTGCAGCGTTGCTTCAAAGACTGAACTCTGCTCGCATGCGACGCAAAAGGCAGCAGCTCCATTGGGTGTCTCCTGCTCTAACAGTGTACACAGGGCCGGACTTGAGTCCTGGCAGAGTCAGGAGACCAGAGGATCAGAGACTGTAATGCCATAACCAGCCCCACCCAAATTCACCGTCACTAGCGCGCTTCAAACCACGCCCCAGACTGCAAAGCTCACGTGATGAGAACCAGGGTGGGTCAGAGGGCCACCAGGTGGCGCTCGAAGGCGCCAGATTTGCAAAAGTGCTCAGCCCCCAGCAGCTCCCATAAGGTGGGAGAGGTGGTGATCGATGGGGGGGAAATACGCCATTGTTCCCCGTGGGGAAAGGGATCCTCCATGGCTCTGGGAGGGAGCCGCTGGGTGCCAGATGCTTTTGAAAAGCTGGTGGCTTCCGCTCGCTGCTTAGCCGGGAGCTGAGTAAAACTGAAAACCCAGGTCCGCTTAGCAAGCTGCTGTGTGGACTGAAACGTCATCTCGTCAAGAGGAAGCCAGCGGAGGTAGGAGGCTGGCACTTCCTACCTCTCTGCGGTGCACTCTGACGACGGCCTGCACCTTTCCCCGGCCAGGGTTGTGCAACTGCCAAAATCCCCCCCACGGGAGGAAAAGGCTGAGGGGGGTGTTTCCCAGAACGTGGATTCCTGGGACGGGAGAGACACCCATTCAGCATTTCCTGCACCACAGGCGAGAGCGTTGTGTTCACCAGCATCCAGTTGACTCATGGACTGCCTGTAAGCATGGCGGGCAGACAGCCTTCCTCCCCTTCGCTGGCACCGGCTCTGCATCACAGATGGCGACGGCACAGGAACGCTCAGCGTCCCGGTGCTGTACAAAACACAAACGCTGCTCTGGAGACCCTCGCTGCTTCCTGCAAAGGGAGGTGAAATGCAAGCTCAACCCAGAGCTGGATCTAGACCCCTGGAGTCCTGACTCCCAGATCGCCGCTGAAGTCAGGGCCCCTTATGGTTGTGAATAAAACCTTCCAAACGTGGAAGTCTGCAGACAGCCTGAGATGACAGCCCAGAGAGGGGTGTAAAGGGTTGTTGTTCACCTCAATGGGTGTTTACTCTGAAACCTATCAATGGCAGTAATTTGAGCAGAAACATCCAGCTCACATGATTCTCCCACAATATCCCCCCTCCCCGCCCCCTCCCAATGTTAAAAACTCCCTCTCTGGATCCCTTACAACAGGGCCAGATGCACCCTGACACCCAGCCGCCAGCTCTAACCACTAGACCCCACTTCTGGCTTGAGAATTTATGATGCAGGGGTCACCGTGGATAAACAACTCAGCATGAGCGCCCAGTGCGATGCCGTGGCAGAAAGGGCTAAACGGGAGTACTGAACGGGAAGTGGGAGGTGATTTTGCTCAGTCTATGGGGTTGGTGAAACCAGTCCTGGACTCCTGCATCCGGGTCTGGGGTCCCCATTTTAAAAAGGCTGTTGGGTAATTGTCACGGGGGCAGAAAAGAGCCACAAAACCGATTTGCAAGCCCAAGAAAATGCCAGCCAGTGAGAGACTCAAAGAACTTGTCAAAAAGGAGATTGGGAGGGGACCAGATTACAGCGTCTAAGTACTTTCACGGGGAGAAAACCCTGGGTCCCGCAGGCAGGGCCACCCAGAGGATTCAGGGGGCCTGGGGCAAAGCGGCGGAGCTTTGAGTCGGCAGCGGCATTTCAGCGGCGGGGGGCCCTTCATTCGCTCCGCGTCTTCGGCAGCACTGAAGGGGGCCCCCCGCTGCCGAAGACCAGGAGTGACTGAATTGCCCACCGCCACCGAAATGCCGCCGAAGTCCCGGACCGCCGCCAGGTGAGGAAAGGGATTCTCGGCCAGGGCTCACAGGGCCCCTGTGGGGCCTGGGGCAAATTGCCCCACTTGCCCCCCCCCCCCCCCCTCTGGGCGGCCCTGCCCGCAGGGCTCTTTGTCCTAGCAGAGAAAGGCAGGACGTGAACCAGTGGCTGGAACTGAAGCCAGACACATTCCAGTTAGAAATAAGGCCCCAACTTTTAACAGTGTGGGCGATTAAGCGCTGGAACAAACCACCAAGGAAATCGGGAGAGTCGCGATCGCCTGTTGCCTTCAGCTCAAGCCTGGAGGCCTGGCAAGAAGAGAGACGTTCGGACCAGACAAAAGTTACCGAGTCCAATGCAGGCATAACTGGGTGAAATGTACACGGGGTGTCAGCCGACAGGAACTAATGGTCCCTTCTGGCTTTTAAACTAGGAATCTAGGAATTAGCAAGGCCCTGCAATACTATAGTGGAAATAAGTGAGATAGAGGGGGTGCATGGGGATAGATAGATAGATAGATAGATAGATCGTTGGAAATAAGTGAGATAGAGGGGGTGCATGGGGATAGATAGATAGATAGATAGATCCTACGGCTGCCGAGAGCGGGTTCAGGCCCCGGTGAAAAAAAAATTTTGGGTCCCCCAGCAAGGCCGGACCGGCTAAACAGGGACGAGACAAGAGTGGGGGGAAGCCGGGCCCCCTTCCAGACCGCCGGGCCGCGGTAATTTGTATCAGCTTCCCCCCCCCCCGTCAGCCCTGGGTAGAGGGGGTGCATGGGGATAGATAGATAGACAAGGTGTATGGGCCTGGATAGATAGGTAGAGGGGGTACATAGGATAGATAGATTAGATGAGCTGAGATGGATCTGAGTGGATGAGATATATGCGTATGGCTAGGGATGTACAATGTTTGTGCACACGGGTGGCTGCATACATGTGTGTGTGTGCGCGCGCGTGCATTGTTGGGCCTGTATGTGTGTTCGTGGGTGGGTGCACGGTTACATTAGGGTGCCTGTGTACATGCTGGGGGCTGTTTATGGATCGCTAGCGAGGTGTGTGCGTATGAATGTGTGCACGTGGAATGTGCGTGCATGGATGACCGTATGTGTTTGTGTGTGGATGGCTGATACCTGTGTGCAAGGACAGGTGGGTGTGGGTGTGGAATGCATGCCTGCAGGGTGCACAGAAAACGTGTTTGTGTGGTGGACATATTTGTGTGGATGGATGTGCACACAGGTATGTTCACGGACAGCTTGTCCGTCTAGATGGACGGGTGTTAGCGTGCGTGCATGGGCTGGTGCGTGCACCTGTGTGCACGGCGAGGCGTGTGCACGGATGGGTGTGAGTGTGCGGCTGGCACGTTTGGATGGATGTCTGCATGCATGTGGGGTGGGTGGGTGCATGCACACAGGTGTGCGCGGAGAGGGTGTGTGCAGGGATAGGTGTGTTCGGCTGGGTGTGTCCCTGCGTAGCCATATCTGGGTGCCGCCAAGATGAATGAAATAATTACACGTTGCGGGGAGCCAATGTTCCTAACACTGGCAATGAAGCAGCCCGACGAGCTGCTCCACCCGCTGTGGGAGTTCCCTGCTCCTCCTGGGAACCTGCGGGGTGTTTTCACAGGCCCCAGTCCTCGCCGAGCGACACCCTGTGCGTGCTGTCAGAATCAGGTAGGGCGACAGAGGCTGGTTTGGGTGACGCGCGACTCAGGAAGTGGAGCTGAGACAGAGCTAGACAGAGCCACAGACCGAGCCGGATGGGCCGGGGCCCCTTTCGTTTTTAAGGAGGATCTGGGTACTTTTGGTCTCGGGGGGCCCTGGGGGCTGAGCCATGGGCAGAAGTTCCAGACGCAGCCCTGCCAGGAATTAGCAGACGGGGCGAAGGGCCTGGGACCATGAACGTGCAGAAGCAGTTGATGACTGCAGCCATCCGCCTGGAGGCAAAGAGGCACGAGGGGGTCAAACTGCATCTGAACAAAGTTTTCCGCCTGGTGGAACGGGTGAGCGACCAGCAACTGAAGAACAGCATCAAGGCCTCGCTGAGCGTCGTCCGAGGTAAGCGGCGGGCGCGCGGCTGGGCTGGCTCCTCTGCCCCACGGAGGGGCTGGCGCGCGGGCAACCACAAGAGACTCTGCTTTCCCAGGGCAAAGGCACGCGGCGGCTGGATCGCTGAGTCTGGGGAGGCGCTGGTGGGAAGCCGTCCAAATGGCTCATCCCAGCCCGGTGCTGAAATGCACAACGCTCAGCGGCTCGCAGAGAGCTGGGACGCGGGGCATAGAGCGCAGAGCGACCTGTTGTTCTTCCCCAGATGTCCCTCGTCAGTGTCACGCAGCTGCAGGGCTCCTGCGTTCTCAGGGCAAGTCCCTGCAGCTCTCTTTAGGAGGTGGCATCTCGGCTTGGGTGGCAGGGGACGGGGAGGGTCCGGGCGGGCGAGGGCTGTGCAGGGGGATGCAGGGGGCAATCAGAGCAGGCCCAGGCAGTGGCTGGTGGCGGGGACGAGCGTTAGGCTCGCGCTGGAGGAGACAGTAAGCGATTCGCTTTGCGCAGCGTCAGGTCCATGCTGTCGGGATCAGGCTGGCGCTGGCAGGGGCACACTGGCTTTCCCTCCTCCCTTTCGTGCTTCTGGCTGCTGTATAAAGAGGCAGGCGATCCCGCAAA
Source organism: Chrysemys picta bellii (assembly GCF_011386835.1). Lineage (NCBI taxonomy): Eukaryota > Metazoa > Chordata > Testudines > Emydidae > Chrysemys > Chrysemys picta. The sequence continues at coordinate 14,487,175 of NC_088812.1, read as the reverse complement.
CGGCTGGGGAGGTGGGGGAGAGGGGAGAGAGTGGTGGCGTAGAGACGCGTCGGTTAGGCTGTTTCCTGTGGGTTTCTGGAGCCTCCTGCGATCGGTGGGGGAGGGCAGCTGGGGTAGGCATCCGTCACGCGGGCCTCCTCTGCCCCAAACAACCTGCCCCAGGCTGGTGTCCCGGGCACGCAGGACGCTCCCTAGATGGGGATGGTCTCTAGATGCAGATGCCGGAAGGCTGGCCAGGGCAGGGCTCCCTCCAGAGCCCGCCTAGTTGGCTGGAGGGGACTCTGCCCCCCTGCCCACCCCGGCAGCAGCCATCAAACCTCAGCCCCTTCTGGCAATGCCCAAGGATACTGGGCTGGTAGCAGCAGCATCTAGGCCCTGGATCTCCCCCTGTGGCAAGAACTGCGCTAGGCCCCAGGGCTGGCATTGGGAGCGGGGCCAGGGCCAGGAGCCTGTTGTCCCCCTGTTCTCGGTGGGTACAGTGCAGCAGCCCTGGGGCACTGCCCGCCAGCGGAACGGGGGAGGGAGGCAGGTGTCACGGACTCACAGGTCGTGCCCACTCTTGGCCCCGTGCGGGCTGTGTGTGTGGGGGGGTGCCCCTTTCAGGGAGACAGCCCTTCTCGGGGGTCCACTCTCTCCCGGGGTTAGGCCCCTCCACCTCTCTGAGCCTCAGGGAGTCCCCTCGCTCTGGACCCCCGGGGCCTCCACTCCCAGAGGGAATAATGCAACCCTGATCTCTAGCCCGGAGCGACTCTCAGCCAGCGTAACACAGGAGGAGTTATTGAGAGTTGAACACAGCACAGGAAACTCTCAGGGCCTCAGGCCTGGCCTCCCTCAGCCCAGCACACCCCAGTCTCTCTGCATCCAGGTGGGCTCTGCCTGCTCCCCCTCTCCAGCCCCGAGCCCCCCTGCTCCCAGCTTGGCATCTGAGATCACTGGCCCCAGGCCCCACCTCTGTCCATTGTCTTCTCTCCAGGTAAACAGGGTCGCCTGGGCCCCCTCTCCCCTCTTCTGTCCTCTGGCCCCCTCTGGCTGGAACCAGCTGGTCAGGTCACTGGGGTCCTCTCGTCACAGCCCATTGTCCTCCCACTGGCCGGAACCGGCTGCGACTCCTGAGCCGGGCCTCCAGGTCACCAGTCACTGGGGTGTCCATTCTCCAGGCCATTGGCCGGGGTCCCAAGTACCCTCTCCGGCCCTCTGTAACAACAAACTCCCTCTCCCCTCCCCTCGTTAAACCAGGAACCCCCAGGGAAACTGAGTCCCACCCCCTCTGCATTCAAACCATTGGAAAAACCAAGAACCCCCCCCCCACTTCATCACATCCCTCCCCCCTTCGAGTCTGAACTGAGCGGGGTCACTTAGCCAGTGACCTGGGGAAGTTCAGGGTCCCCGCCCCGTGATAAAGCATCGGCTATAACATTGGCCCTCCCCCTCACATGGGCCACCTCCATGTCATACCCCTGGAGGAGCAGGGCCCACCTCAGCAGCTTGGCATTGGCCCCTTTCATTTGGTGCAGCCACGTCAGGGGCGAATGGTCGGTGTACCCGGTGAAGCGCCGCCCAAGTAGATACAGCTGCAGTTTTGTAAGGGCCCCCACCATGGCCAGGCATTCCTTCTCTATGGCCGGCACAGCAGGGGACACCAGCCACCCCGGGGACATCCCGCTCCCTGTGCCCCGGAGCTGGCTGACATGGTCAGGCCCTGCCCAGGGCTCCCGTCAGCTCTGTCCCACTTGGCCATCCAGAGACGTTCCTTTCACGTTGGCAACAGCCGGTCCTGACAGCTGGAAAGTTCCCTCCGCCCCAGCCTCTGCACCGAGCTCCTTCCTGCAGGGAGTGGCTCCTCCCCTCTGCACACGCGTGTGCACACACATGTGCTTGTGTGCAGTCACACCTGCCCTCGCTCACACCCACGTGCAGGCACGCGCTCCTACGTGTGTGCAGCCCCCTGTGTGTTAACGCAGACAGGCACACAACACTGGACACACGCCAGTGTTCAACCACACCTGCGTTCACACACATGGGCACACACACAGAGCTGCACCCTCGGATTAAACACCCACACGCATCCACACACGCCACACACATTTGCCTGCAGCCGCCCACCTCTTAACCGGCCCACAGCCGTGCATGCGCACACGTATGCACGCAGGCTGGCGCACACGTGTGTACACGCGCACACACACCAGTCGTGCCAGGGGCTGGCCACCCTGGGGATTCAGAAGCCCAGCCTCCACGTGGCTGGCTGCCCTCCCGCCCCACTAGCCGGCTCCTTGCTTGGCAGCATTAGTGCCGCCCCATTAAGCCATTAGCCGGCGATGACAGCCGCGCTCTCTGAGCAGCAGGGAGGTTTCTGTGGTAACAGGCCCCTGTGCGCCTTCCGGCTGGAGTTTGCCTCCGAGTTTCCTGGGGCGCCTGCTCCCCCTTGTGTGGGACTGGGAGGGGGGAGCTGAGGCTGTAACAGAGGGGGTGCACCGTGCTGAGGGGGGCTGCACAGTGTGGGGGTGGGGGGCTGGGCTGATGCTGTAACAGAGGGGGTGCACCATGCTGGGGAGGGAGGGGAGGTGCACCATGCAGGGGGGTGGAGCTGCACCGTGCGGGGGGGGGGAGAGGGGAGCTGCACCATGCGGGGCGGGGTTGGCTGGGCTGATTCTGTAGCAAAAGGGAGTGCACCATGCTGGGGGGGAGGAGAGCTGCACCGTGCTGGGGGGAGGGGACTTGCACCGTGTATGGGGGGCGCTGCCCCATGCTGGGGAGGGTGGGACTGATTCTGTAACGGAGGGGGGGCTGTGCCGTGCTGGGGGGGAGGGGAGTTGCACTGGGCGGGGGGGGGGGGGGGGGGGGAGCCGGGCTGATCCCCCGCGCCCCGGACGGTGCCTGGGCTGAGGGCAGGTGGCGGGGAGAACAGATCTGAGAACAACGGTGCCCAGTGCTCGCCTTGGCTGTTGGGGTCTGAGCCCCCTGTGGGCACCGAGCCCCCACGGGCACCGTCGCTCCCGGCCTTGTGCGGAGGGAAGCCTGGGGTCACGGGCAGCAGCCATCTGGGGCTCATCAGTGGATGGTCCCACGCCAGGCCCTTTCCGGCCCCGCCACCGGCGTTTAGTGCTGTGGTTTTCCTGTGCAACAGGACACCTGACTCCTGTGGTCGGTGGCGCCGCCTCGTTCTCCGCCGCCGCCTGCCGGGGAGCCTGGACAGGGCTGCCTCTCGCCGGCGCCAGCGCCCGGTTCGGTGCCAGCGCCCGGCTCTTTGGGTGGCTTCTGTTCGCCCGGCTCTGACGCAGAGGTGGATCCCGGGTGCCGGAGCTGTTGCCATGGCGAGAAAGGAGACGTGGGCGCCGGTGCTGTTTGGCACACGCAGCGCGGTGCCTTTATAGGGACCGAGGGGAGGGGGTGTTTGTGAAGGGCTCAGACCCACCCCGTCGCCGACTGGTTGCATCAGGGGCATCTATATTCAAGGGGCTGGCTGGGGTCTGGGGAGGGGGGCTATGGAATGAGCAGGGCCAGGCTGGGGGCCAGTGGGGTACTGGTTGTGGGGTGAGCAGAGGGCTGGCTATGGGGTGAGGGGGGCAATGGAGCAACGTAGGGACTGGTCCTCATCTCCCTGCCCCACGTCGGTGGCTGCTGCTCCAGCGGGGTTATGGGCCGGGATGCTGGGGCTGAGGGAGGTCTCCACGAGATAGTCCAAAAGCCCTTGCTGTGCCCTCCCCCCCCCCCCGACCCGGGGCAGGGGCCCTGTCGCCCAAATCTTGCAGTGCGCAGTTCCCCTTGCCACTGGCATCTCGAAGGCACCACCCCCGGCTGTCTGCCTGGCTGGTGGCTGATACGCAGGCTGGCATTTCTGCCCGAGCCAAGAGCTCACTGGGCCGCTCTCGCCAGGTGGCATCTGGGGCCGGGTGCGGTGCCAGTCGAGGCCCTGTGGAGCTGCCGTGCCGTCGGCTTTGCCCGTCCTGCGCCGGCACCGCCTGCTTCTCTCGTGCCTCCCCCTGCCCTCCCCGCCGCCGGCACCGGGCGCTTGCCGGCCCCATCGACCTGGCCTCTCCCACCCCCTTCCTTTCGACAATGGCTGCCCAATCCCACATAGCAACCCGCTGTGCTGCTGTCATGACAACGGGGAGGAGGTCCGGTTGCCACGGTGCAGCTGGCCACCTCTGGAAAGGCAGGTGGCTGTGCCCTGGGCACAGGGCATCGAGCCGGAGAGCGCCGGAGATGGAGAACGCTTCTCTCTTGGCGCTGCCCTGGTTTCCACCCCCTGCCCTCGGGCGCTGGCGGCATTGCTGACTCAGGCCAGCTGTGGGCAGGTGGTGAATTCCAGCAGCCGGGCGCCACCCCAGCAGGTAACTAAGGGAGAGAGACAACACGGCTTGTTTGGCTTCCCTCCGCCCAGCCTGCCAGGTCTGGGAGGTTTCCCAGGCATCACCGTGCCATGCACTCAGCCCTCGGCTTTCTCTGCTGAGCCAGCAGCGCCGGCCCCGCTGTCTCGCCGCCCCGATCCTGTGCGGGGCGGGGGGGGAGGCGGAGTGGGGAGAGATGACACGCTCAAGCCATCTGCCCCAGTGGGACGTGCCACTCGCCACCCAGGGAGGCCCGTGCTGGGGACACAGTCCGGATGCCCACGGTTTGCGGGCAGGGGCTGCGGAGGGGAGCGTGTGCCCGAGGCCGCCCCCTAGAGGTGATGCGGGAGGGGGTCCGGAGAGGAACCAGCCCCGCCCACTGGCTGCAGTTGGGGCTCCGAGCGCAAGCGAGCAGCGGGCTCGGCTGGGGGCATCTTCCTGTCGCAGTCACGTGCGCCGGGCTGGCCAGATGGAGCGGCAGTGCTGGCTGCCTGGCTGCGTCCCGGGACCCGCTGTGTGGGCTGCCGCGATTCGTCTTCTGCTTCCCTGCAACGGGAAAGCGAAGCCCCCGCGCCAGCCAGCAGCGAGAAAAACCCGCAGCCGGGGCTATTAGCCAAGCTGGTCAGGGCTGAGACCCTGGGCGTCCCTAGCCTCTGACGGCCAGGAGCTGGGGCTGGACGAGAGGGGATGGATCACTCCGTTCGTTCCCTCCGAAGCACCCAGCATCTGTCAGCAGCCGGATATGGGGCTAGATGGACCAGTGTGCTGACCCTGGATGGCCGTTCTCATGCTGGTTCCAGGGAGCAGCAGCACCATCAGGACCAGCAGGTGACCCCTCAATGATCCATCCTCTCTTTGGCATTCACCGTCGGGACCATCTAAGGAGGAGATCCTGTTGTGTATTACTGTGACGAACTGGGACTGTTCTTGCTGGGGTGTGGGAATGCTGACAGGGGAGTGTGACTAGGATGGTCTGCATCGGGGGATGGGAGCCGGCCCAAGGGAACATACCTGAGCTTGTAACATGAGAACCCAGGAGGGAGTTGGAGGTCAGATGACTCCGGGGCCCGGGAAACTGAACAAAGGCTGTGGGAGGGGTCGCTGAAGGCAGAGTGCTGGAAGCAGGCTGGAAGGAGGCTGGAGAGATGGCTGGGAGGCAGAGATGGCTCTGACCCCCAAGGGGGTGGGCTGGCATGCCCTGGGACCCCAAGCTGGACCTAACTGAGGGGGGCCCTGTTGTCTGTGCCTGCAAGACCTGTCTTGGACTGTATTCCTGTCATCCAAATAAACCTTCTGCTTTACTGGCTGGCTGAGAGTCATGGTGAATCGCAGGAAGCCGGGGGTGCAGGGCCCTGAGTTCCCCAATACTCCGTGACAACTGGTGGCAGCGGTGGGATCTACTGCACCCCGTGGACGGCGCTTCCTGCAGTAAGTGACTGGGGAGCAGTAAAACGAAGGGGGATTGACGGGGACCAGGCCTGCTGAAGAGTGGGAGAGAGACGGTTATTACCCCTGGGAGTGTGTGACCAGCGAGAAGGACTTTTGCAGTAACAGGGTCCCCCGTGGGATCGCAGCGAGTGGTCCCAGGGGCGGAGGAGTCTGCAGCTCGACCCTGGCAGAGAGGTGGTGACCCCGAGAAGGGCTGGCACACTAGGGGTCCCCCTGGGAACTGTGGGGAGCTGTGAGCACACAGGCCGGTGAGTGGCCAGCAGGAAGATGTATGCCAAGCGGCTTAAGAGCGACCTGGTGGAGCTGTGCAAGCAGAGGCGGCTGCGCATTGGGAGGCTCACCAAAGAACAGCTCATCGCCCAGCTGGAGGCGGAAGATCGCGCGAATGAACTGATCCCTGTGTCTCAGGGAAGCAGCCTGGCAAATGCAGCGCAGGCACCAGTGTCTGTCCCAGCTGGGAGTGGTCAGCCGGCTGCTGAGGGCTTCCCGAGACCCCTCCTTCCTATGCCTAGGGGAAGGGTGGGGAGGAGCCCAGCAAATACCGAAGGCGCCGTGATCCCCCCGGCCAGCAGGGGACCCTCCCGGCGAAGCTCGCCGGCCAACAGAGGAGCCTCCCGGCGACGTTCGGCATCCGGGGAGCGGAATTGGCTGGAATGGGAGAAAGAGCTAAAACTGAGGGAGCTGGAGGATCGTGAACAACAGAGACAGCATGAAGAGAGACAGCATCAGCGTGAAGAGAGACAGAGACAGCATGAACGGGAGGAGAATGAGAGACAGCATCAGCGTGAACGGGAGGAGAATGAGAGACAAAGACAGCATGAACTGGAACTGGCGAGACTGAGGGGCAGCGAACCCCCGGCTGCGGTGAGTGAGGGGGGACCCAGGACTGCACGGAGCTTTGATAAGTGCATCATGGCCCCATACAAGGAGGGGGAGGACATGGATGACTTCCTGGAGGCCTTTGAGACGGCCTGCGAGCTGCACCGGGTGGATCCCGCGGACAGACTCCAGGTCCTTACCCCCTTACTGGACCCCAAATCCGTGGCATTGTACCGCCAACTGGGAGAGGCAGAGAAAGGGGACTACGAACTATTCAAAAAGGCCCTGCTACGAGAGTTTGGGCTGACTCCTGAGATGTACCGGGAAAGGTTCCGGAGTCAAGATAAAGCCCCTGAGATCTCATATCTGCAACTAGCCGTCCGCATGGAAAGATACGCCAGCAAGTGGGCTGGTGGGGCCCAGACGAAGGAGGACCTGATTAAACTGCTGGTACTGGAGCAACTGTATGAGCGGTGCCCATCCGACCTGAGGCTGTGGTTGGTGGACAGAAAGCCAGAGAACCCGCGACACGCCGGGCAGCTGGCTGATGAGTTTGTAAAGAGCCGGTCAGGGGGTGGCAGGGAGGAGCCCCAAAGGAACAGGCCCGCCGCGATGCAGAGAGAGAGTCACCCTGGGACCTCCCAAAGGGGGAATATTGGGAATCCCCTCCCCCGGGAAATGCCCAGCATCAGGGACAACCGACCGGCTCGAGGGGACCCACGGGACCTGAGCTGCTATTACTGCGGCCGAAGAGGCCACGTTCGGGCCCAGTGCCCCAAGCTCAAGGACAGACTGAGCAGACCGAACCCGCACCGGGTTAACTTGGTAGAGGCCCAGACGGACGAGGGGCAGGCTTCTCACGCAAGAGGGGCTGGCAGCTTATCAACTGCTCAAGAAAGAGAAGGGCCCCAGGCCAGCTTCTCTGGGGGGCCAGATGCTCCGGATTCAAAGTTCTCCGTTTACAGGGTTGGCGCGGGGCTGTCCCTGCGGAGCGAGTGCCTTGTTCCCCTGGAGGTGGATGGGAAGAAAGTTTATGGATACTGGGACACGGGCGCAGAGGTGACACTGGCCCGGCCCGAGGTGGTGGCCCCAGATCGGGTGGTGCCCAACACCTTCCTGACCCTGACCGGGGTGGGCGGGACCCCATTCAAGGTTCCCGTAGCGAGGGTACACCTGAAATGGGGGGCCAAGGAGGGCCCCAAGGACGTGGGAGTGCACCACCATTTGCCCACTGAGGTGTTGATGGGGGGGGACCTAGAGGACTGGCCAAGCAGCCCCCAGACCGCCTTAGTTGTGACCCGCAGTCAGAGCCGGCGAGGGGCACTGCGCCCTGGCCTTGAGGGGGGTGCCTTGCCTGAGGCGCAGGACCCTAACCTGGTGGGGAGGGAACGCCCAGGGACACGGCTCAGGGAGGCTGCAGCTTCGGACCCAGCGGGCGAGAAAGAGCAGGTGGCCATCCCTGTCCCAGCTGCTGAGTTCCAGGCCGAGTTACAGAGAGATCCCTCCTTGCGGAAGATAAGGGACCTGGCCGACCTCAATGCGGTACAGACCATGGGACGAGGTGGCCGGAAAAGGTTCCTGTGGGAGAAGGGGTTCCTGTACCGAGAATGGGCTCCCCCAGGGAAAATGGAGTCAGGGGGGATCAGGAGGCAGCTGGTGGTACCCCAGAAGTATCGCCGCCAGCTGCTGTACCAGGCCCATGACATTCCCCTCTCAGGGCACCAGGGAACCTGGCGTACCCAGCAGAGGCTGCTACGGAGCTTTTACTGGCCTGGGGTCTTTGTTACTGTCCGACAGTACTGCGGATCCTGTGACCCCTGTCAGAGGGGGAGGAAGGCCTGGGACAAGGGGAAAACAGCTTTAGGACCCTTGCCCAGCATAGAGGAGCCTTTCCGGAGGGTGGCCAAGGTAAAAAGGGCGGCTTTGAACCAAGAGAGCCCAAAGCACAGACCTCCAGACTGGAGTGCTGGGAGAAGACCACAGCCCAGTTGGAACCCCAGAGGTATGGGGGTGGGAAAAGGGCACAGGCCGCATAAACCTTCCCACATGCGAACTGCGAGTGCCATCAAGCACCCCGACCTAAGGGGGGGCGTGGAACGGAAGGGGCCTGGTGTAACTCCCACCAAGGAACTGGAGGGATGCGGGGGCATCCATGGGAACGGGGGTAGGTTCGAACTTCCCCAGGTCACTGGCTAAAGTGACCCCGCTCAGTTCGGTCTCGAAGGGGGGAGAGATGTGACGAACTGGGACTGTTCTTGCTGGGGTGTGGGAATGCTGACAGGGGAGTGTGACTAGGATGGTCTGCATCGGGGGATGGGAGCCGGCCCAAGGGAACATACCTGAGCTTGTAACATGAGAACCCAGGAGGGAGTTGGAGGTCAGATGACTCCGGGGCCCGGGAAACTGAACAAAGGCTGTGGGAGGGGTCGCTGAAGGCAGAGTGCTGGAAGCAGGCTGGAAGGAGGCTGGAGAGATGGCTGGGAGGCAGAGATGGCTCTGACCCCCAAGGGGGTGGGCTGGCATGCCCTGGGACCCCAAGCTGGACCTAACTGAGGGGGGCCCTGTTGTCTGTGCCTGCAAGACCTGTCTTGGACTGTATTCCTGTCATCCAAATAAACCTTCTGCTTTACTGGCTGGCTGAGAGTCATGGTGAATCGCAGGAAGCCGGGGGTGCAGGGCCCTGAGTTCCCCAATACTCCGTGACAATTACCATAGGGCCTAGTGAGAGCAGACACAGCCCCTGCCTCAAGGAGCATATAGCCTACACAGACGAGGAGTAGGAGGGGCGGTGACTTGACCAAGGGCACCCAGGAAGTCAGTGGCAGAGCTCAGATTAGACCCCAGGGCTCATGAGTGCTCTAGCCACTGGGCTGCGCTGCAGCGCGGCTGCTGGAAAATGGCCGTCAGGGGGGCCTGACTCGATGCCAGAGTCACCCAGCCCGTCCGAGAGAGGATGGGGACAGGCCGATGCCCTGCCGAGGGGTTCCCTGTGCTGAGCTTTGCGGTAGCGAGACGTCTCTGAGGAGAGAAAGCAAACCTCGCCGGTAGGCAGGACGTGCCGCTCAGACTGGCGCCTCGGCGCTGTGGCAGCCTTCCCCAGAGTTGGGGAGATGATGGTCCCCGGGCTCAGTCCTGCTCTATGTAAGCCGGGGAATGGTTCCGCTATTGTGGGGAACTTTCCTGGCTTATACACAACCCCGGTGAAATTGGCTAGTGAGAGGATCTGAGCTCCCACTCCCTTTACCCAGAAGCCTGCCTGACCTCGAGGGTTCCCCTTCCGCTCTCCAGTGTGGCTGAGTCCTTGTAACCGCGACAAGGCTGGGCCCAGGATTCCTGGGGGGCTCCCCCCCCAACCTTGTCGTGCTCACTCAGGGCAGGGGCTAGGGTGTCCCCACTCTGGGGGGCTCTCTCTGCTCTGGACGCTTCCCTGACCCACTGATCATCACACACAGTTCAAAGCAAATACAATTTATTAAACAGCAACCAATTAAAAAAAATGGGAAAGGTGAAAGGAAAACCCGTCACCCCGCTCTGGGGCCCGGGGACATCACAAGCAGCGTCTCTGGGATGTCAGGGCAGTTCACTCTGTTCCTCACACATCCCAGGCCCCTGCCCAGGCCCTGGCTGTGCTGCGGAGACGCTGCGGGCTGGATACCTGCTCCGGCGGTGGCCACACGCCCTCAGGCTCTAGGTGGCAGGACCCTTCTTCCCAGCGTCGCCCCCGCCCTGTCGGGGTTACGATCCCCCTCCAAGTCTGGCCTGCCAGGCCTCTTGGCTGGGGGCGTCTCCCAGCGCTGGGCCCGCTGCCCAGGGTCCTTCCTCGCTCTCCCCAGCTGCTCACCGCACCCGGCTCCGGACGGCCCCAGCCCCAGCCCCAGCCCCAGCTCTACTCTGCCCCAGCTCCACTCTGCCTCAGCACGGCTGCTTCTCTAGCCCCTCGGGTATAAGCTCTGCTCCCCAGCTCAGCTCGGGCCCCTGCTCTCTCCTTAGCTCTGCCCCACGCTGACTGACCCAGGCAATTCCAGCTCATATGGAGGAGAGGACATTTTCCCCCCCGCCCCCCACCTCCCTGATTAGCCTGCCCTGTCAATCAAACTGACCCGGAGCATTGGCCTCTCCCCATTGCCCCTGGGGACTGTCAGTGTCAGGGTCCTGATTTCCCGTCGACCCTCCCCTTCTTTCGGGATTGGGAGCTAGCCAACCAAACCCCCCCGCCCCACACTGAGATTTAGTAAGGGGACCAGAGTCCCCTTACATATAGATGGGCCCAAGCCCCCTGCCCGGACCCTAAACGTAACCATCCCACCAGCCCGGGCCAGAGGCAGCCGATGGCAGACAGAGGTCTGAGCTCCAGACCGGTCCACCCCCCAGACTCCGCTTCCGCCTCCATCCTGCCGACCGCCTGGCATGTGCTGGGTGACATCACGGCTGGTTGCCGCGACAACGGCGGTGATGTCCCGAGCAGAGGGGGCATCTCACATCAGTCGGGGAACCCGGCCCGTCGCTGAGCCGGCCCAGCCCTTCGTGGCATGTTCAGCCCTCCCGCTCCCGCCTCATTTCCTGCCGCCCCCCACCTCCGCGACGTGTCCCAGATCTCCGGCCCATGCCATGGCCCAAAGGATCCTGCCGGGTGGCCGTGCCGCTGTGTGCATTGACCCGGGGCGGGCTCTCGGCCTGTCTGCTGCCGTGGGCGCCGTCGGGTCCCAAGTGCCTGGGCGGCTGCCCGCTCTGCCTGGCCCAGGCCCGCCCCTCTCTGCCGATCCGGGCCCTGAATCCCAGGCCAGGGGTTGAAACTGCCTCGACCCAGCCCAAGGGTGAGCCCGGGCCGGTCCTGCCAGCTGCTCCGCCCACGGCAGGGTCCCCTCTAGCTCGGCCGTGGGCTGGAGCGGGCAGAGGGCGCTTCTTGCCTCTGACGCTGTGGTGCTCCGGCGGGCCCGGCAGATGCCCAGTGCCATGGGGGGGGCGTCTCCATGGGCAGCCCGGCCCCGGGATGCCTGGGTCACAGTCCCGGCTGCACTGGGGCATGCTGGAGACAGGGGGTGAACTCACCCCCCCGCCCCCCCCAGCGCAGGCTCCGGTTTGGGGGAACGAGCTGAGATTCAGCAGCAGCACATGCCGTGGGTGGGTCGCCATGGCGATGCGAGCAGCTCTGTCACGAGCCGGGGGGGGGGCTGCTCCTGGCTCCCCAGAGTCTCCTGGAGGTGGGGGGGGCACCCTGTGCTTTACCGCACATGGCCGGGCTGCCGCTGCGAGCCGGGGCGCTGGTCCGCCACCCCCCCCTTCCCCTCCAAGGCAGAGCCTGGGCTGTAGCACCCTGGCATAGTGGGGCCACGCCGGGCAGCTTTGGGGGGGCATACCCCAGTTTGCACCGGACACACACACACGCTTCCTGCACTTCAGCTGGGCAGGGCAGGGGTAACTGCCCCTCGTCATGCCAGGACTCAGCACAGTGGGGGGAGTGTGGAATCAGGGTGGGGGGTCATGCCCCACTCTTCCCCAGCCCTTGGATGCAGTGGGATGGGGGGATGGGTTTGGGGGGATCTGGGGGCACCATGCCCCATTCTCCCCCAGCCCTTGGTGCAGCGGGGAGGAGGGACGCCCCCTCCTCTCCGGGGACTGGCGCAGCGGGGAGCAGGTGGGCCCGGTCAGGTCACCTCTGCTGCAAACACCCTGCTGGGAAGCCAATGTCTTGTCTCCGCTTCCCCCGTGTAACTGGCCCTGCCTCCCCAAAAGCCGCCTACAGCCGAGCTTATTATAGCCCTGCCGGGGCGGGGGGGGGACCCCCCACTGCGAGAGCCGCAGCTCTGCTGCCTGGCTGGGTTAGCGGAGTACAAGGCATGGGGGTTGGGGGCTGGCAGACCGAATGGGGGGCAGGTGGGTGAGTGGGGCTAGCGGTGGGGGTGTTGACACTGTAGGGCTGAAGGAGGAAGTGGGGTGTTGGTGGGGCTAGTGGAGGTGGCAGTGGGACAGTGGATGAAGCTGCCCCCCCCATTTTGCTCCCTGTTCACTCCCCACGACCCATTGGGATGAATGGAGAATCCCGGCTGATCTCACGCCAGCGCGTGCTGAGCTTGTGCCCACCTGGTGCCGCCCTGGGGCGGGCGATGGGGTCCCATCGTCACAGCTGGGTGAACCCCATGAGAGCTGGCACCGCACGCTGCTGGCTGAGATCAGTGCCTCTAGGTTTCCCCCCTAGACGCCCCCTGCCCAGGGTCCTGCCTGCTGCCTTTGCAGCTGGGAAGGGGCTTCGGGCCCAGCCCTGCCCAGGCAGCAGCTCTGGGTGACGCGCTGACCCAGCTGCTGCCACCTCCAGAGCCGCCCCATCAGCACCCGCACGTCAGTTCTGGAGCCTCCTCTGTGCTCGGCTCCAAGGTCAGGTTGAGTCACCATCGCCAGGCAGGCAGGGGCTGCGTCAGGGAGGGCTGGGAAGAGGCGGGCATGGGGGAAGGGGACCCCCACAGGGCTCACGATCCCCCAACCCCTCCCCTGCATGCCCGGCACCCCTGGCTGGTAACTGGGCGTTCTCTGCAAGGGACCAAGCCCTGCGCAGTAGTAACGGCTCCTCGCCGGCGTTCGCGGCTCAGGCAGGAGGTGCCAGGCGGCTGCCTGTGCCAGGCTGGCACCGCTCCCTGGGGGCCCCTTGCTGCTCCAGGCGCTAGGTGTGAGTGGCGGAGTCGCGGTCCCAGTCGCTGGGAGGTGGTTCACGCCACAGCGGTCGCTGCGCGGACGTGTTGCAGGCGTGACCGGGGCTTTGTGCTTTAATTAAAAAAAATGGGGTAATGTCTAGTGTGTAACAGGGAGAGCTGCTGCATGAGCCCAGCCCGGCGGGAGCAGGAGGTGGGCAAGTTTGTTCTCCACGCTGCTCTGCCGATGCCCCTCAATCCCGACCCGCAGCCCCCGGCTGTCCCACGCATGGCTCCCCGCCCCCCAGCTCTGCCGATGCCCCTCAATCCCGACCCGCAGCCCCCGGCTGTCCCACGCATGGCTCCCCGTCCCCCAGCTCTGCTGATGCCCCTCAATCCCGACCCGCAGCCCCCGGCTGTCCCACGCATGGCTCCCCGTCCCCCAGCTCTGCTGATGCCCCTCAATCCCGACCCGCAGCCCCTGACTGTCCCAGCCCTGAACTCACCCCCCCCAGCCGGGAGCCCCCCAGCTATCGCTGGCCTAGGCCTATCTACGGTGAATTGCCGGGCTACAGCTTTGATGAGGCCCCACTGTCTCCAGACTGTGGGTTTAAGAACAAGCAGCCCCATGGTCGGCGGCTGGGCTCTCTCTGCCCAGGGCCTGCTCCGGGCTGGCGGTTTGGTCCGGGCTGCTGGGGCAGGTGGGGCAGCTGAGACTCATTCAGATCCCGGGGCGACTCTTGCCCAGAGCTGTTCCCAGCCCCGGGCGGGTTGTGGGGTGCAGGGCTGGGCTTTACCGCCGGCCTGCTGGCAGCAGAACCCTGGCCCTTTAAGGGGAGCCGGTGTCCTGCGAGATTGTGATGCCTCCCCGATCCACGGGGCTCGCTCCCTGCAGGGCCTGGCTGCGCCAGCCGGGCACGGGAGGCTGCTGCTATAAATAGCGCCCCGAGGAGGAACAAACCGGCTCGTTAGGAGGGGGGGTCCGTGCAGAGTCAAAGGCAGAGCTGGGCCCTTCCCTGTAACAGGGACTCGGGTCATTCTCGTCTCCAGGGCTGGGCTAGCAGGGGGCTGCGGGTTGGGAGTGAGGGGCACTGGCAGAGCTGGGTGGGGGGAGCCCAGGGCTGGGCTAGCAGGGGGCTGTGGGTCGGGAGTGAGGGGCACTGGCAGAGCTGGGGGTGGGGAGCCCACGGCTGGGCTAGCAGGGGGCTGTGGGTCGGGAGTGAGGGGCACTGGCAGAGCTGGGGGTGGGGAGCCCACAGCTGGGCTAGCAGGGGGCTGTGGGTCGGGAGTGAGGGGCACTGGCAGAGCTGGGTGGGGGGAGCCCAGGGCTGGGCTAGCAGGGTCTGCGGGTCGGGAGTGAGGGGCACTGGCAGAGCTGGGTGGGGGGAGCTCAGGGCTGGGCTAGCAGGGGCTGCGGGTCGGGAGTGAGGGGCACTGGCAGAGCTGGGGGGGAGCCCAGGGCTGGGCTAGCAGGGGCTGCGGGTCGGGAGTGAGGGGCACTGGCAGAGCTGTGTGGAGGGAGCCCAGGGCTGGGCTAGCAGGAGGCTGCGGGTCGGGAGTGAGGGGCGCCGGCAGAGCTGGGGGTGGGGAGCCCAGGGCTGGGCTAGCAGGGGGCTGCGGGTCGGGAGTGAGGGGCACCGGCAGAGCTGGGGGTGGGGAGCCCAGGGCTGGGCTAGCAGGGGGCTGCGGGTCGGGAGTGAGGGGCACCGGCAGAGCTGGGGGTGGGGAGCCCAGGGCTGGGCTAGCAGGGGGCTGCGGGTCGGGAGTGAGGGGCACTGGCAGAGCTGTGTGGAGGGAGCCCAGGGCTGGGCTAACAGGGGCTGCGGGTCGGGAGTGAGGGGCACCGGCAGAGCTGGGGGGGAGCCCAGCTGCTCTTGGGACAGGCACCCGTGGCTGGCCCTGACTGGAGCCTTGTCAGCTGCCTTAGTGGGGTGGGGGCTGGGGGATGTTTTGAGGCCCCAGCCTGGGTGGGTGGAAGAATGCTGCTGGGGGGGGGGGGGGGGTGAGCGGCTAGCCGTGCACCTCCCGGGGCTGGGCCTGCTCTGGAGTCTCACAGCGGCCTCAGCTCCCGGGTCGTGACGCTGTCCCCGTCCCCCGGGCCAAATTCACAGGCAGCGATTTGCAAAGGGGAAAAAAACCCTCTTCTGCCCCGCAGCAAACAGCAGGGGCTGTATGTGGAGCCCCCTGCCCCCTCCCCCGCCAGGGGCCACAGGGACGTGCCGGCCCCTTCTGGGAGCAGCGCGGGGCCAGGGCAGGCTGGGAGCCTGCCTTAGCCCTGCTGCTGTGCCAACCAGGAGCCTGCACCCCGCCCCACCCTGCACCCAAATTCCCTCCCAGAGCTCGCACCCCTCACCCCCATCTCCTGCCCCAACCCCTCACCCCCTCCCGCACCCACGCTCCCTCCCAGAGCTTGCACCCCGCACCCCAACCCCCTGCCCCAGCTCAGTGAAAGTGAGTGAGGGTGGGGGAGAGCGAGTGACAGAGGGAGGGGGTGAGCAGGGGTGGGGCCTTGGAGAAGGGCTGGGGCGGGGCCTCAGGGAAGGGGGCGGGGCAAGGGTGTTTGGTTTTGTGCAATTCGACAGTTGGCAATCCTACTTGCCCCAGGGGCGAGTGCTCCCCCCCACCGCAAGGCACAGGGGAGCGTGCCCCAGGGGCCTAAAGGGGGTTTAAGTGCTAACGTGGCAGAGAGGTACCACGCTGCGGGGCTCGGAGAGAATAACTCCCGCTTTGAGTGAGGAGCAGCTGTTTGCGTCTGGAGCAATGGTGATAGCAGAGCAGTGCGGGCGGGGACATGGGGGGATTGTGAGGTCACAGATGGGATTATATGACCTCAGATATGGGGGGCAGGTGGGATGGGGCTTTGGGCCATCTTGGTACTCCCCGTGTTTCAGTGGCAATTACAGCCACCCCGAGGCTGCTCTGCGTTATGCTCTGCTCCCCGCGGGCGCCAGGAGGTGCGGCGCGCCCTCTGGGGAGGGCAGAAGGGGGGCGCAGAGTCTCCCAGGCAAAGCCGTGTGTGGAGGGGGCTGCGCAGGGCCAGAGCTCGGGGGTTGGCAACAGAGCTCGTGTCCTAGGGGTCCTCTGCTTGATCCCGCCTGGGCCGCTGCCCTGATCAGCTGTTTGCCCCTTAACACTCCCCGCCCCCCGCCCCCGGGAAAGCAGGGGGGTGAGGCACTGTGAGATGGCCCTGGCCCCACCCAGCACGGAGCCCAGGGGGTCACACACCCAGCAAGTAAAATCCCTACCACTGGAGCAGTGTCTCTGGGGGAGGGGGTGCACATTGCAGCCTTGCCTGGGGGGGGTAACCCCCTTGATTGGCTGTTTTCCCCATGGCTCCCCCTCCTGGGGTGTAAGCAGCCAATCAGAGCTCTCCCCCCCCACCAGGAGC
This sequence comes from Chrysemys picta bellii, assembly GCF_011386835.1. Classification (NCBI taxonomy): domain Eukaryota; kingdom Metazoa; phylum Chordata; order Testudines; family Emydidae; genus Chrysemys; species Chrysemys picta. Next base: position 14,470,568 of record NC_088812.1, on the reverse strand, counting down.
CCTGTTCTCACAGGACGGGAGGGGGAGCAGAAAGAACGCAGCTGATCAGGGTGACTCCACCCCCTCTTCCCCCCTCCCCTCCTATGAGCAATGGGGCAGCTCCTGTGCTTCTCCCCCCTCCCCGCAATAACCTGCTGGGAAGGGGGAGAGGGGACCTGGCTGCAGCCCCCCCAGGCCTGGTTGAGGGGGTGATGAACTCCGGGAGCTAAAGCAGGAGCAGAGATGAGACTGGGTGGGGGGGAGTATTCATGGGTGGGGGGGATTGATGGGGACAGGGGCCCAGGCATAAAAGCAGGGACCCACCTCCCTCCATGCACTTTTTCCAGTCCCCTTCCAGCACTGGCCCCGTGCCCTGAGCTCCCGCTGGCCTGTTCCCCGGGGGGGCGGGGGGGCACTGCACCCTGCATCTGCAGCTGATGCCAACTGTCCCGCCTTTGAGAGTGCAGCGGAGAGGGTCAGGCCAGGGTCCTTTCTGCAGCCCGTCGGGCCTGGTGGAGGAAATGCCATGCGGGGGCCTGGCAGGGCAAAGGAAGGAGGCTGGGGCAGGTGGAGGGGGTAGACGGAGCTCACCCCGTACCCTGCCAGACCGGGTGCCAGGCGGGGGCCACGCGGCGGCCCGGAGAGAGCTGACGGAAGGGGTGTGAGCAGCAATGCCGCAGTTAAAGCAACGACCGCAGGCTCTTCGGGACAGGGAGTGGCTCTTTGGCTTGCGTTTGTACAGCGCCTAGCGCCAGGCGGGCCGGCTCCACGACCGACAGCACGGCCCAACGGCGGGTGCCGATCGACACCAGGATCCTCCCCCCTCCCCGGGCAGAAAGCTGGGCCAAGCGAAAGCCAAGAGCTAGAGAGAGGGATGTTGCGTCCAGCATCGCAGGCCCTGGCTTTGTCTTTGTGGCAGGACGTGGAGGGCCAGGGGCAGCGTGGCTACCGGGACCGGGCCGGGTGCAGCCAGCGGAGACTGCGTGCCCAATCCAGCCTCACTATGCCGCCTGGTTTTCCCTTTGCTTCCTGCTCCCCCCTCTCTCCACCACACCCACTCGCTCATTTCCCTGCTCCCCCCCCCCAGATGTCTTTCTTGAGGGGCTTTTTAACCGTTCCCCTGATCGCTGATTTCCCCCCACTTAGGTTAATTACGCCTGCTGTTTTCAGGGCTTCCGTTGCCATAACAACCAAATGCAGATTTTTTTTTTATATCTATATTTTTTTAAATCTAGGAAATTTTGTTGTCAGCTCTTCTGACTCAGAGAGGCAGACGGATTGGATTGGATCCTTTTATAGACCTATTCTTGTAGGCTCGGGGGGCGGGGGGGGGAGGAAGCATCCAGAACCAAGCAGCGGCGGAGGGGATGTTATTTCCTAGCTAAAACTGGGCTTTTCAATAAGAATCGGGGTCTGTATTCGGCGGCTTTCTCTCCAGCCGTCTCTTCTCTCTCTCCTGATCCGGCGGAGCAATGGAGCCATTGATTATACTCTCCGGCTGGGGCTAGGAACCGAGCTGGCAGTTGGTCTGTGCTAACAGAGCCGGGATTTCTCTTCGCCGGCCCATTTGTCTCATCCACCTGTTAGGCAGGGGGAGGGAGAGCTCAGTGGTTTGAGCATTGGCCTGCTAAACCCAGGGTTGTGAGTTCAATCCTTGAGGGGGCCACTTAGGGATCTGGGGCAAAAAATCAGTACTTGGTCCTGCTAGTGAAGGCAGGGGCCTAGACTCAATGACCTTCCAGGGTCCCTTCTAGTTCTCTGAGAGAGGTATATCTCCCTATATTATAGGCTTAACCCAGGGCAACTCACAGAGTGGGAAATGAAGCCTCTAGGAACACAGAAATTAGTCCCTCTAGTCCAAGGTCCAGCACTAGATGCATCAGAGGAAGAGGGTGTCAGCTTGGGTGGGATAAGATCTCCCCCAACCTCTAATAGTTAGAGTGGCTTGAAGCATGAAGATTAACATCCCTTCCAACCAGTAAGTCAGAGAGGAAGGACGGTCCAGTGTTTAGGGGGCTAGGACTTGGGAGACCAGCACTTAGCCTCTCTGTGCCTCGGTTCCCCCTTTGGCAAAATGGGGGTAAGGAATATCCCTACCTCGCAGGGGTGTTATGAGGGCCGGCTCCAGGGTTTTGGCCGCCCCAAACAAACAAACAAAAAAGCCGCGATCGCGATCTGCGGCGGCAATTCGGCGGGAGGTCCCGAGCAGGAGCGAGGGACCGTCCGCCGAACAGCTGGACGTGCCGCCCCTCTCTGAAGTGGCCGCCCCAAGCAGCTGCTTGGTAAGCTGGTGCCTGGAGCCGGCCCTGAGGAGAAATACGGTAAAGATGGCGCAGCGCTTTGCGATCCACTGATGCAAAGTGGTGCGTAGAAGTTAGGTGTTTCCACTCTGGAGCCGTATAAATATCCAGGCTTTTTTTGACATCATGTGGCAGGAAGTTCCACAGGCTCGTTACCCTGCTTGCAAAAGTGTTCCCTTGTGTTGGCTTGCCATCTTTCAATTTCATCCAACGTCCCCTTGCTCTTGTGCCACAAGGCCAGGAGAATGGAAGCGCCTGATCTCCCTCCTCTGGACCACTCAATATTTTATAGGTTTCTATCATGTCCCCGCTTATGCCTCTCCCAAGGGAAGCAACCCTGATCTTTTCAATCTCTCTCCACGGGAGAGTTTTTCCAGACCCTGGACACAGCCCCATGCTCGGGACAACCCTAAATCTCTGAGTGCCGGAAGCCAGGAGGGGAAGACGGGTGGATTTCTCAATAAATGCAACAGAATGAAGACGGTGGCTCTTCTGGGAACCTCCCGAATCTTTAAAAATATGAACAGTGATACCAGTCTCTCATCTGCAGGAGATAAGCGCAATGGGGGTGTGCGTGGGCGCTCGCTCTGCGTGAAGATCATACGGGAAGGAAGCTGGGGTTTTGTATTCAGCTCTGATCGTGCCAAGGCCTGAGGTCCCTTATCTCTTGTGGCAGAGAGTTCCACAGGTCTGGGTCCTCGGACAGCTCTGTCTCTCACTCGGGCCCCTCCCCCCCCCCCGCTGTTGGCTGACAGTTTCAGCATCCAGATGAGATGGGAACATGGGGATAATTAAAAAGAATAATTAACTTGTCGTCAGTAGCTCTCCAAGCGCTGTGCAAAGGAAGCCAGGATCCGTAGCCCCATTTGGCAGTTGGGGAAACCAAGGCATGAGGCATGAAAATGACTTGCCCAAAGTCATCCAGCAGGCCAATGGCAGAGCCCAGATCTCTTCAGTCCTGGTCGGGAGCTCTGGCCACTAGGCCGCACTGTCAGATTTCACAGTCATGAGGGGCTCAGCTGGCCTTTAGGCTCAGTGGAGAGCCAGTACAGAGATCCAGGCACTGGGGTGGCATGTTCCCAGTGAGCCACGTTCTGCCCCAGCTAGGACACCCTAGATACAATGAGATGCATTAGGCACACAGGGAAAGGGGCCACTGTGGCCAGGACTGTGTCCAACGGGGCTGGGGGGGATGTCTTCCAGCCAGCAGGAAGTGGGAGTGGGTGGGAGCCAGCAGGGCTGGAGAGGGAGTTGGCCGGTGACAGCATCGGTCCAGGGGATGCTAGGGGGTCCGTGAGCTCCCACTTCCTACTGACCAGGGCTCGGATCCCTGGGGGGTGCTGCAGCTGACATTGGAAGCCGAAAAGGGGCGAGTGGGGCATTGTCAGAAAGCCAGAAGCCATTTGTGAAACACGCTCTGAGCCTTGGCTGAACCCAGGGCTAGTCACTTCCCTGCTCTGTGCCTCGGTTTCCCCATCTGTAACACGGGGCTAACGATCGCTGGGTGGTGGTATTCCGTGACTGCAGAGTGTGTTGTTATTATCGGGAATACAAAAGACCTCATTCCGTCCCTGGATCCGCTAATAACAGGGCCTCGGCGATTGCTAGGCCCCTGCCCGGGTGCTTTCCCCAGTGACCGCGCGGGTGTGGGGGGGGAACACTGGTACCGCTCATATAAGGGCAGGGCAGGGTTAGATCTACCCCAGCCCCACCCCGTTAAGGATTGACAGTCACAGGGGGTGGCTCGGAGTGGGGGCGAGGCTGCCCATTGGCAGGAGCCAGCGTTGGAAAGGAAGCGGGAGGTGGGTGATGGAGTTCGCTGGGGCTGAATGTGAATTGTTTTTAATGGCCCCCCCATCAGTGGGAATATTCAGGTGCAATTAGCATTAATTAGCCCCTGTCACTGGCAGTCTCTGTGGAGAAGGCTGGGGGAGCTGTGGGGACTGAAAAGGGTGTGTGGGTGGGTGTGTGGGTGCCTTTACCCCCTCCTGTTCTGTGCCTGTGCCCAGAATAGAGAGAGGCCCCCTCCCTGTGCTGTCAATCACCCACCCCCCCTTAGGCCGCTTAACTGTAGGGAGAGGTTTCCCCTCACTTAAAAATTGCTTAAGTTCCAATTCCTCTGTCCCCCCAATGCCAATTCCTCTGCCCCCCCAATTCCAATTCCTCTGCCCCCCCAAAATCCCCTGTGATCTCAGGCAGGGCTGGCTGGGTCAAGTCCCTGTTCCAGCTGATTTGGCGAAGGGATTTGAACCAGCCTTTCCACCCCCTGCATCTGGCTGCACAATCAGAATCTGTCCTGCCCCAGCGGTTCCATTGGGTATAAAGCGTTCAGTGGCCCTCAGGCCGGCGCTCTCGCCCCGGGAGGCGGGAGACCCAGCTGCACAGCCCTGAGCTAGGCTGGAAGCCAGGTCTCTTGCGCCAGGTCTGGCAGAGTGGGGATTTGAACCTGGGTCTGAACATTTCGGGTTTCCAAACTTCCTGCCCAGCTCTGATCTCAGGGGAGCCCCATGTGGGGGGAGTCAGGGAGCTGGGGCATCTGGGGCAGGGGCGGAGATGAGGGCCGCGCAGGGCGGTGGAGAGAGGGAGGCAGGTGTATGGGGACAGACAGATCAGTGAGCGCTTTAGAGACTTAAAACAAGTCGGGTGTAAGGATTCATTAGGTTCTGTTTGTACAGCGCCTGGCACCACGGGAGACATTACCGTAATACAGCTAATAGTGTACAGTGTGTGGCACAATGGAAACCATTACCGTAATACAGCTAATAATGTACAGCGCCTGGCACAATGTGAGCCATTACCGTAATACAGCTAATAGTGTACAGCGCCTGGCACAATGGAAGCCATTACCGTAATACAGCTAATAGTGTACAGCGCCTGGCACAATGTGAGCCATTACCATAATACAGCTAATAGTGTACAGCGCCTGGCACAATGGAAGCCATTACCGTAATACAGCTAATAGTGTACAGCGCCTGGCACAATGGAAGTCATTCCTATAATACACCTAATAGTGCACAGCGCCTGGCAGAGTGGGGTCCTGGTCCCTGACTGGGGCTCCTGGGAGCTACTGTAATACACCTACTAAATGATGTACAGCCCCTAGCACAGCGGGGCCCTGGTCCATTGGCTACGGTAATCGAAATAAACCATAGCAATAAGAAGAGCTCGGCGGGCGGTGTTGGTGGGCGGGAGAGCCAGATCCAGAGATGGGTACGCAGAGGGACGGGTGGCTGTTCAACAGGCCGGCTTCCGATCGGCTATGGCCGCTCCCCTGGGTGCTACATCCTGCCCCAGAGGTTTCCCTTCAGCCCCCCGCCCCCCATGGGGAGCCCCTCCACCTACTCCTCTGAGCTTGGCCCAGCGGTGTCAGTCTAATGGGTCAGCACCGGGGCCATCTGCCCCCCCACAGGGGTGCCCTTTTTGCCAGGGTATCACATAGCCCCCCCCCCCCCCCCCGCACTATCTCCTTTGGGCGGGCGGGGAAGTGAGCCAGGGATTCCCGAGCCGGGGAATCCAGCCCAGGTTTTCCCCGCGCCTATGCAGCCAGCAGCCCCGCGCCTCGGCTGTTGGATTTTCCAAGGTGCCAACTCTCAGATGCTCATTCGCTTCCCCCGGGCCCCCATCGGCGGCTGGCGGCTCCCTCGGCGGGGAGGGGGGGGCTTGAGTCTCCGGACCGTCGACCAGCCAGGGGGCGGCTGCCCCGCTCCGCCCGGGGGCCCCCTCCGATCGCCCTGCGGTTCTGCGGACACCCCGCGGCGCCCGCCCCCGCCGCCTGCTCCAAGCCGCTGGGGACGCGGAATTGGCCCCGCTAAAGCGAGCCCCGCGGGCTGCGGCGGGAGGTGTCCCGGCTTCGGAGCCTGGCCGCCGGCATGGCCGGTTCCTGACGGGTGGCACCTGCCGGAGGAAGAGGACGCATGGGGGAGGCCGTGCGCCACGGGGCCCGGAGCTGTGCCAGAGCCAGGAGCCCCCCGCGGGGTCGGCCGCTCCGAGGCTGCCTGGGCGCCGCTCAGCGGGGGCTGCTCTGAGCCCTGCGCCCTGCGCTCTGCGCTGCGCGGCCGGGCCTCCAGTGGCGGCGGCCGGAGGGGGATGCCCGGACTTGCGCGCCTTTCCTGCGCTCGCCGCCTCCCAGCTGCCCGGGCTGCGCGGAGCGGCCGGGCCGGGGAATCGACGCCCCGCTAGGGGCTCTCGCCGCAGCCGGCCCGGTGGGCGCGAAGGGGAGGCGCGCCGGGCGCAGATGCGGGGCGCTGCGGCCGGCGCGGTCCGCTCCCCCGGGCACTCATGAGCAGAGGGGCCAGTCTGCAGCGGAGAACCACCTACCTGATCTCCCTGACCCTGGTCAAGCTCGAGTCCGTGCAGCCGCCGGAGGAGCAGGCCAAGGCGGGGGCGGAAGATGGAGCCCCCCAGCCCGGCTCCAGCCCGGCCACCCCCGGCCTCTCCGGGGTGACGGCGCGCCGGGAGGGCGAGGGGTCCCGGGCGGAGGAAAGCGCCAAGAGCAAGCGCCAGGAGCGGAGCTTCCACCGGCAGGATGCGTTATGGATCAGCACCAGCAGCTCCGGCCCGGGGGACTATTTCCTGCAGCTGTCGCCCAGCAGCCCCCGGACCCCGGTGCCCTCGCCCTCCCCGTCCCCGGAGAGCGCCGGCCGGCTGCTCGCCCTCTGGGCCGGCCCGGGGCTGCCCTCGCCCAGTGCCAGCACCCCCGGCCCGGGGGCCCCGGCTGAAGACCCCAGAGCTCCGGATCCCAAAGCGGACGCTCCTCTGACCCTGACGCCGCCGGCGGTGCCCCCCAAGCCGGGCACTGCTCTGCACCCGGCAGCCCCAGCTGTGCCCCCCAAGCCGGACACTGCACTGCATCCAGCTGTGCCCCCCAAGCCGGACACTGCACTGCATCCAGCTGTGCCCCCCAAGCCGGACACTGCACTGCATCCAGCTGTGCCCCCCAAGCCGGACACTGCACTGCATCCAGCTGTGCCCCCCAAGCCAGACACTGCACTGCATCCAGCTGTGCCCCCCAAGCCGGGCATTGCACTGCATCCAGCTGTGCCCCCCAAGCCGGACACTGCACTGCATCCAGCTGTGCCCCCTAAACCGGACACTGCACTGCATCCAGCTGTGCCCCCCAAGCCGGACACTGCACTGCATCCAGCTGTGCCCCCTAAGTCGGACACTGCACTGCACCCAGCTGTGCCCCCCAAGCCGGACACTGCACTGCACCCAGCGGTGCCCCCTAAGCCGGACACTGCACTGCACCCAGCTGTGCCCCCTAAGCCAGACACTGCACTGCACCCAGCGGTGCCCCCTAAGCTGGATGCCGCACTGCACCCAGCTGTGCCCCCCAAGCCGGACAGTGCCCTGCACCCAGCTGTGCCCCCCAAGCCGGACGCCGCACTGCTCCCAGCTGCCCCACTTGTGCCCCCAAAGCCAGAAGCCATTGTGGCCCCAGCGGCTCCGGGGGTGAATGAGACCCTGGAGGTGCCAGGCGAGCAGAGCCAGACCCCCAGGGAAGGTTTGCCGCCCCTCACCACCAGCTGCTCCTCCAGTGCGGCGGCTCCAGGCCGGAGGCTGCTGCTAAGCCATGCCAGCTGGGGCTGCCCCGACGTGCGGGAGCCCGGAGCACCGGAGGGCGGCGGTGCCGGCCGAGCCGGGGGCTCCTCGTTCTCCTCCCCTCTGGGCCCTGGCGCCTCCTCGCCTCACCCAGCGGCCGGGAGCCGGCGCCTCCGGCTGGCCAGCAACAAGCCTTTCAAAACGGTGACCACCAGCGGCGTCAAGATGGGCTCCGAGCCCAAGGCGGGCAAAGGCGCCCACAAGGGGGGCCCAGGCAACCGGCTATCGTGGCCGGAGAGCGAGGCGAAGGGCCGCATGAAAGGGGGCCCCAAAGGCGGCGGGGAGGCGGCCCCCCGGACCACCGCCAGGGCGAAGCTGTCGCCGCGCAAAGGCAAGAGCAAGACCCTGGACAACAGCGACCTGCTCCTGGACGCCGAGGGCCCGGCGGCCTCGGCCTTCTGCCCCTCGGAGGCCGGCGTGGGGCTGAAGCGGGGCCGCGAGGGCGGCCGGGCCTCCACCCGGGACCGCAAGATGCTCAAATTCATCAGCGGCATCTTCACGAAGAGCCCGGCCTCCACCCCCACCCACCCCGGGCCCGGGTGGGGCCTGGGCAACCGGGAGCTGCTGAGCCCCGAGCGAGCCAAGGGGTCCTCACCCAGTAAGTACGGCGGCAGGCCTGGGGAGGGGGCTAGGGTGAGGAGTTTTGGGGGGGGATCCCTTAAAAGCCAAGGAGGGGGGAGTGGATCGGGGGGGTTGGATTATTTCTGCAGTGATGGGGGCGGGGGTTGGAAGCCAGGACACCTGGGTTCTATTCCTAGCTCTGGGAGTGGAGCGGGGTGTGTGTCCAGTGGTTAGAGCAGGTGGGGCTGGAAATCCAGAGATGAGCGCAGGTGAGGCACATCCCTCCATGGTGCCTCAGTTTCCCTTTTGGTAAAATGGGGGTGACAGTCCCCACTTGGGGAAGTGCCACTGATGAGGGATCAGCGCTCGGAGGCCCGTGGCGAAAGAGGCTCTCGATGGGCAAAGTCAAACCACAGCTCCCCCGAGAATGACGCAGACCCGTCCCTGCCCCATCCCTTAGGCATGGGCGGGGGCTACCGGCAAATCTGCGTTATGGGACTTCGCGGGTCCAGTCCCAAGTGTGAGCTTGGGCATGGATCCCCCAGCAGCTCCGCTCTGGGGTGTGACGGAGCCCAGAGCCTCCACTGCGTGCGTATGTTGGTCATGGAGATGGGGGTTTCTGGTTAAGGTTAAGGACCTCCTGGTCCTCCGGGGGAATCTGCCTAGAAGCGGAGGACGCTTTGACCAGTACCATGCAGGCGGGTTTCTGAGACCGTGGAAATCCAAGAGGCGCTGCGTTAGGTGTCTCGGGGTCACCGAGCGGGGACGTGAACTCAGAAACTGCCGCGCAGGGGGGCGTTTGGTCTCAAGACGCCGCTGCTAAAGGGTTAATAAAGGCCGATGGGAGGCGAGTCTTGCAGCGGCGAGACCAGGGCCTCGCTGTGCAGGGCGCTGCACAAACACATGGCAAAGAGCTGGTCCCTACGTGGTTAGCGTGAGCAGCGCGGGTTAGGGGCGGATTCTCGGTGAGGCTTTGACCCGGTGGACTCTCCGACAATGGATTAGCCATTTATTGAAACGTCTGCTCAGCATTTATTAATCCTTGATTAATGGAACCATCCCAGACAGTGGGACCTACTGTTCTTTGGCGAATATGTGACACTCCTCCCCCCCCCCCCCCCGAGGGTTTTAGTCTGTGGTTGTGTTGTCCCCTGGTTGCATTGCTCTGGTGCTAGGATTGAGGGGTATGGAACAGCTTCCGTATGAGAAGAGATTAATAAGACTGGGACTTTTCAGCTTGGAAAAGAAACGACTCAGGGGGGATATGATAGAGGTCTATAGAATCATGACTGGTGTGGAGAAAGCAAATAAGGAAGTGTTATTTACTCCTTCTCATAACACAAGAACAAGGGGCCACCCAATGAAATGAATAGGCAGCCGGTTTAAAACAAACACAAGAAAGTATTTTTTCACGCAACGCATAGTCAACCTGTGGAACTCCTTGCCAGAGGGTGTTGTGAAGGCCAAGACTATCACGGGTTCAAAAGGGAGTTAGCTAGATTCATGGAGGATTGGTCCATCAATGGCTATTAGCCAGGATGGGCAGGGATGGTGTCCCTAGCCTCTGTTTGCCAGAAGCTTGGAATGGGCGAGTGGGGATGGATCACTTGATGATAACCTGATCTGTTCATTCCCTTTGGGGCACCTGCCATTGGCCACTGTCAGAGGTCCGGATACTGGGCTTGATGGACCTTTGGTCTGACCCAGTCTGGCCGTTCTTATGATTTTGCAGCTTTGATTGCTTGGAGATGCTTCTCAAAGCCAGGAGTGTTCTCCCCTCATCCTCCACCCCCCTCCTTCCCGCCCCCGTTCGTGTTTGGCACTGAAAGTTTCCACGGTGAAATGACGAGGGATCACCTAGGAAACGCGCCGTCGGCAGGGAGGTGGGTACCGAGCATCGGTTCCCCCTGCCGGGCGTCTCCCGTGGGAAAGGGACACAGAATCGGCTCCCAGGAGCAAGGTGGGAATTGCAAGGGGCAGCCTGGATTGACCCTCTGAACAACTGTGACGGGAGCCAAGCTGGTTCCTAACCCGGCCTGTATTACATGGGAGCGGGTGCTCTGGGATATGGCCGGGGCCGGAGGGCAGGAAAAGGACTTCCCAGCGGCGAGACAGGGCTGTGCTTGTAATGATCCTTTTGCAACATGAAGGATGAATCGGCCCTGGAAGCTGATGGGTGGGTGCGTTTTAGCAACCGGGAATGACGGGCCGCCCCGTTGCTCTGCCGAGCGAGCCCAAGGCCACGCCTGCTGCCTCGGGGTTAGAATGCTACAGAGCCGCAGGGCGTTGGGGTAGCACAAAGGGTTAATCAACACGCAACTGTTTCTCTGTCGTGGGGGCGCAAAGGGTTAATACACACACACACACACGCAAAACCTTCCTCTGTTGTGCAGGTGCAAAGGGTTAATACACACACACACACACACAACCTTCCCCTGTCATGGAGGCGCAAAGGGTTAATACACACACACACACACACACACACACACACACACACGCAAAACCTTCCTCTGTTGTGCAGGTGCAAAGGGTTAATACACACACACACACATACACACACACACACACACACAACCTTCCCCTGTCATGGAGGCGCAAAGGGTTAATACACACACACACACACACACACACACACACGCAAAACCTTCCTCTGTTGTGCAGGTGCAAAGGGTTAATACACACACACACACATACACACACACACACACACACAACCTTCCCCTGTCATGGAGGCGCAAAGGGTTAATACACACACACACACACACACACACACACACAACCATTCCCTTGTTGTGGAGGTGCAAAGGGTTAATACATACACATTCCCTTATTGTGGAGGCACAAACGGTTAATACACACACACAAAACCATTCCCTTGTTGTGGAGGTGCAAAGGGTTAATACACACACGACATATACACACACAAAACCTTCCTCTGTTGTGGAGGTGCAATGGGTTCATACACACACACAACACACAACCATTCCCTTGTTATGGATGTGCAAAAGGGTTAATACACACACACACACACACACACACACACACACACACACACACATCCTCCAGGCAACAACCCAGCTCGCTGCAGGTAGCCGCAGCGGCTCGGGGATGCGACGTGTCCGTGTGGGCCTTCTTGCCAGACTTTAATTTCACAACCCAACCCTGCATCCGTAAAGGAAAATCCCCTCGTGCAATTCCAGCGCGGGGCGGCATTGATCCAGAGCTTGTGTTGTGCTTAGTTCCTTTCCTCTGATGATGCCGCTCCCCACCCCTGAATCTCTGACCACTAGGCCCCACTCCCCTCCCAGAGCTAGGGACAGAACCCAGGTGTCCTGACTCCCAGTCCCTTGGACAGCCTGCCTGAAACACTGGAAAAAAACCCCCATAAAGCAGCTTTATAAAAAGTGTATTTGCAAATTTTATTTTTCAAATATTTCAAGAGCCTTTATTGGTGGGGTAGAGAGAGGGGCCTGGCTGGGAAGAACCGCGGGGTGGAAGGGGAAGGGAAAAGCCTGTTTTCCAGTACAGCGAGTTGGGATATAGAAAGGGGGGGCAGGATGCTAAGCAGAAATGTAATTGGATTAAAATATTCCCTGCGTCTGTGGTTCTGGTGCGATAAAGGAGGCCCCTTGTCAGACTCAGAGGCCAGGGTGATGGGCCTGGCGTACGAACCGAATAGAATGCTTAGCAATTATTATGAGCTTCTGAAGTGGAGCACTTACTCCAGATTCAAGCCACTTTCGAGGGTTCGGCCGGCAGAGTTAGAGTCACCAGTTGCTCCTGGTAGACAAGCCCTGAGTCTTTCTGGCTCAGATCCTGAAAGGTGGGAGAACTCCATGCCTTAGAGAGAGATCTAGAACTGATCCCCAGTCTCTGGTGTGTAACAGAAGGGAGCTCGGATAGGAAATGACCGAGCTGCTGGTGCCCGGGAGAAGGAGTTGCACGAACAGACGCTGGCAGGAGCGGGCCCCGGACATCTCCATTTTTCCCTCCGGCTGCAATGACTGAATCAGCCCGGCTCAGCTGGGGCCAGATCCCTGCTCTGGGGAGCTGCCAGGAAGACATGTTCATCTTCTGGAATTGCAAAGCCGTTCCCAAAGGATTGGACACCTGGCAGTGGGCTGCCCAGAGCAGAGGATGCCCTCCCCTCTGAGGACTGGAGGGGCTGTGGTTCTCAGCCAAATGCCAAGTGCCATGTCAAGGCTGATGCATCCTGCCTCCTCCGTGCCATCGGGCAGGCTGGGAGGTGAGCCAGGCTGGGACGTGGGCCTGATCTAGCCCGGCTGGAGAGCATATTCCGTGGATCAGGGGTGTGTGCGGGAGGGTGTCCCCGAAGGCAGCAGCAGGCACCACGCTAGGTAGTGGCAAAGCTGTCTTGGCTGGCAGCCAGGCTCTGAGCAAATGTGCTCCGAGCCGGGGCTAGGAGCCGTACAGTGGGATGCTGGTGTAACGCTGGTTTCTCCGCACACGCCCCCCTGGCTGTACCGGGGTTCAGCACCTTCTCACTCCCTTTGTTCCCCGTTTCCCTGGATCCCCCAACATGGCCCCCTCCTTCGCCGCATCCGCTGGGCGATTAGCAGAAGTGGGAGGTGGGCACGGGGCCAGCGGAGCCATCTCGCAATTTGCTGAGCTCCTCGTGTGCCTCAGACCAGGGTTCGAATTCTAGCTGGGGGCAGCCGGACTGCTCCCTGCAGAGCATCCCAAGGGACCAGGGAAATACCAAAAGCTGAAATGGGCAGAAGCCGCGATAGTTTCTTCCTCCTCCCAAGGTGACACCGTGGAGAGGCGGCCGCGATCCGGGAGGTGGGTTGGGAATTTTCAATGAAACGTCTTTCCAGCAGAAAATGCCTTTGTGGAGTCCCAGATTCCAAGGCCTCCTGGAAGCCACAGGCCACGGCCCGTCCCTAGAAGAATTCCTAAAGCCAATATTATACTTGGGTCCTGTCCGCCGATGATACAGCTCCGCTACCCCTGGATCTCTGACCACTAGGCCCCACTCCCCTCCCAGAGCTGGGGACAGAACCCAGGTGTCCTGACTCCCTGTCCCTTGGACAGTCTGCCCGAAACACTGAAACCCCCCCTATAAAACAGCTTTATAAAAAGCGTATTTGCAAATTTGCAAAGACATCGCGCTTTGGTTTAAAAAATCGCCCCTGACGGCAAATCCACCAGGAGCGCCCCTTGGTGAATTGTTCCAACGGTTATTTACCCTCCCTCTTCGAAAGGGATACGTTCCCGCCCACCTGAGTTTGGCTCGTGACGGCTTCCGAGCAGAACGGCCGGTGGGGAAACGTTGCACGGAAACGTGTCGATTTCGTTGGCGGGGGAGGAAAGGGCAAACCAGCAGTTTGACGAGCTCGGAACATTTTGTTTTGACGTTTTTCGGACGGGCGGGTTGGAATTTTCCCTTCCAAATGGTTGTGTGTCGTGGAGAGATTTCCTTGGCGCTGTAAACATTTGAGCAGGAAGTGTGTCCTTGATGATGTTGAAATGAAACATTTTGATTCGAGTGGAACGTTTTGCTCGGCCCAAAACACAGGTTTTTTTGGGGGGGTTGGTGTTTTGGGATTGTCTTGCAGAGGGAATTTCTGAATGGTTTTGCTTTTCCGGAGTGGAATTTCCCCCCACCCCCCCGAAGCCGTGGAATTTAATTCAACCCCTTGGCGATTTCTCCCTGCCCCCTGGGGCGGCGTCCACCGCTCTGGAGTGTCGAAGACAGCTGAGTTCTGTCCTGTGTCCCGGGCTCAGGAGCTGTGGGTGGCTGTAGCCCCCTCAGATGTGGGGACCCCCTCCTGGCCCTTAGCTGGGACCCGTAGCCGAGTTGTCAGACCAGAGACCAGGCTCTTTGGGGAAGCTTTGATGGGAGCCGGAAGAGCCGTGGCCTGCCTCAATCCAGCATCTCTGACAGCTGCCTTGCCCGGGCACCAGCTGAAGCCGGGGAACCCGCCGCTGAGCCGCTTATGTAACGTGCGACGTGCCCGGGGGCATTTTCCATGGGAGTCGCAGGCTCTTGAAGAGGCTGGCATGGCAGCTAACGGGAGCTGAGCCAAGCTCTTGGCCTGAAAGCTGGAACCAGACAAAACTGGGCACCGTTTGTGGGGGACCCGGGGGGGTGGCGCACCTCAATTGTAGGGGGAACCGGGGGCAGCGTGCTCCGATGGCAGGGGAGAGCCTAGGGTGGCACACCACTATTGCAGGAGGAATACAGGGTGCAACATGCCCTGATTGCGGGGTGTACCCGGCAGATGGCATACCCCAATTTTCAGGGGGAGCCTGGGGCCGGCACACCCCAATTTGCAGGGGGTGGGATCTGGCCTATTGACCTCAATGGTGTGATGTCGGTTTACCCCAGCCGGGATCTGGCCCGTAGAAGTCAGGTCTGGAAAGTCCCTGTAGTTCCCATTCACTCCCTCTCTTGGGACCCTCCCCGGATTGCCCCTACAGGGCGTTCCCCGGGGTTTGGCCTGGTTTGGGTCACTGCCCCTTCCCTGGCCTTTACCTCCCAGCCGGAGATGGTTTGTTGCTAGGAAGCTTTGCCTGAAATTCAGTTTCCCCTCTCGCTGGCTACCCCCAGTATCTGTCCATGATGCCCAGCAGGGCTGGAGCAGCCTTGGGGTGGGGGGTAGTTGAGGAGCGGGCGTGGGCAGCAGCTGAGTGGGGCGGGTGGGGTCGGCCGGCCTAGGGGTGGGAACTCTGCTAGGGGAGTAGCGTTGCCAGGCAGTGAAATGACCCACGATTAACCTTGATCTCCCCCGGCCGTGCGTTCTGGGGCCGCAGGGACAGGCAGCGGGATGGGGGAGCCCAGGGAGGTGAAGGGGAAGACTTAGAACTGCCCCAGCCTCTTCAGTGAAATAACACTAAGGCCTGGGTTCTGGTCCCGGCTCTGATGCTGTCCTGGGCACATCCTTCCCAACCCCCCTTGTGCCTCAGTTTCCCCTCCCACCCCTTTGTGGCTGTTTTGCTCGTCGTGAGCAGCAGGCCAGACCCCCCAGTGGCAGGGACGCCTGCTCCTGTTCCCAGAGCTGTCGTGGGCGTCCTCGGGCTCCGCTTCGATTTGTTCCTTCACAGTTTGGGGTTTGAGTCTAATTTAACGTGATGCCAGTTGGTTTCTTTCCCCCCGTCAGAAAGTATAATGGCTTGTGAAAGGCTCCACGCCTGGCTAGGGGGTGCTGCTGTCCTACCCGCTGCGCCCGGGCACCGGGCCAGTTGGCACCCTGCTGGTGACCCAGTGCGGGGAGTGGGGAGGCGGAGCAGGAAGGGTGTGGAGAGTGGAGGGGGAGCCATGATCTGGGGGTGAGTCAGTGAGGACTCAAGGACGCGGAGGGGGGCACCATTCACTTCCCTCGCTGGAGGATGATGGCTTTCCTTAGTGCTCCAAAGACCCAACCACGTGATGGGAACAGGGGGTGGGGGGCGGCAGCCCAGATGCCACGGTGAAGGGCCGAAAGAACAAGCAGGCGGCATGCCCACAACCTCACCCCACCTAAGCTCGCTGTGGGGGCAGTGCGGAATCCTGCTCCCTGTTGTTCAGCCCCTGAACCTCACCCCCACCCCCGAGGGGATCCCCCGGAGCCGCTGGCAACAGAGCTGGGCACGCCCTGGGCAGGGATGGCGGGGGCTGGGCTGCCACCCTGTGCCCCGGCTCCCCTTTGTCGGAGGGAGGAGCGCTCGCTTCCCTGCTGCCGGGCCGTGTCAGGCGGCAGCTCCGTCCCCGGGCACCGTGCTCCGCCCCCAGCTGAGCTGAGTCTAGGGGCCGGGAGATTTTGGGGGCCAGTGGGTCTGAGTCATTACCAGGCCTGCGGGCACACGGAACCCCCTCCTGGGCAAGCCCGGGCTGCAGGAGGCAACATGGAGGTGTGGCCGGACGAGGGAAAGGAGCGGGCAAAGCACCCTGCACCACAGCTCATCTGCAGCCATGCGCGGCCCCAGCGAGGCCACGAAAGCAAGGCAGGAGTTTCGATCTGTTTTGTCCTGTGCCAGGGGCCCCCCTGGTCTGCCATGCCCGCCGTCTCGCCACTAGCCAGGAATCAGCCTCAGCCCCTGCGAGGGGCGTCCATGGTGCCAGCCTGGCTTGAGTTGTCAGGGTCCCCCGTGATGGGAACCTTGGTGCTGGTGCCCGTCAGATAAACTCAGGGGGCGAGGGAAGGGAGTAGATTTGTGCCCCTTGGGGAGGGTGTTGCTTCCTTGGCCAGGTTCACAGTCACTCTGGTAACGAGGCTGTAATTAGCGACGCCAGCCTCGGGTACAGGCGCCGTCATTCCCGCCCACGCCCCGCCCGACCTGGGGCCTCGCCGTGGGCTCGGATTACGCACGTGCCCCCTGATGTGAGAGACAGTCCCAGCCCTAAAGTGCTCCCGGTCTGAATAGACAAGGTATAGGAAGGGAAACTGAGGCACAAGGTGGGCTAGCGGGGGGCTGCGGGTCGGGATTGAGGGGCACTGGTAGAGCTGGGGCTGTGGGGAGCCCGGGAGTGATGCCCCTTGGCAGAGCTGTGGGTGGGAAGCTTGCAAGTTACCTGCCTATGCCAGCCCTGCTCTCAGCCTTCCCTCTCCTGAGACCTTTCTGCAAAAGCCCTGAATCGCCCAGGTCCTGTGCTGCTACCTGGTGCATTACGGTAGCCCTTAAATGCCCCAAACCAAGATTAGGGGCCCCATTGATCAGAGCTGCACAGACATAGGGTGAGAGGCAGCCCCTCCCCTGCAGAGCTCACAGTCTAAATAGCTGAATGGTGGGAGGGGAAACTGAGGCACGGAGCCAGGAAGGGACTTGCCCCAGGTCACCCAGGAAGGGCAAACTGGGACTTGCAGAACCCAGGAGTCCTGAGTCCTTGCCCGGTGCTGTATTTACCGGACCAGGCTGTTTTTCCAGTTGCCTTTCTCGACAGCGTTCCTAGGGCCCAAGCACCCGTTTACGGGGTGTCTCCTTTTTCAACGAGTTCCTAACGCCCGGGGCCGGGAGCCAGTGCTGGGAACCGCCTCCGACCTCAGTCGGCAATCGGGCGCGTTCGTGGGCTCTCCGCTCGGCAGATCCCGGCGTCTTCGTGAGCCGCCCGGCGGGTGATTCGGCTTGGGAAGCCGGTCGTTATTTCTCAGCTCTGAAATGAGCCAGCATCACCTGGCTTTGGGTCTCTGAAGCGCCTTTCTCCGCCCAGAGACAGGCAGCTTCTGGGGCCTGTTCACAAACACCCCCCTACACACGCCCCTGAGCTGGATGGTGAAACCTCGCCCCACAATCCCATTGAGAAATTGGGGACTGGGGAGCCAGACTTTTACCCCATTTGCCCCTATAGAGCAGGGCCTTGGCCTACAAGCCGGGCCACTGAAATCCGCGAGGCTCCGAAGTGCTGATCTCTCTGGGCCCGGGGATCAGAGCCCGGCTGCGTGCTGCACCCTTGCCTTGCATTTACAGCGCGTATGATGGTAGCACCCGAAGGTCCCACCCGAGAGCAGGGCCCCTCTCGTGACAATCCGAGCCCTGAAGAGCTCACAGTCTGAATAGACGAGAAACTGCAACAGGGAAGCGCCTTGCTCCAGGTCACCCAGCAGGGGAGTGGCAGGGCCGGGAATGGAACTTACTGTTGTGTTAGGATGGAGGTTGTGACATTTCGCTGCCCAAAACCCAAGAGCTCTGGCCCAAGGCGTGGGGGGAGGGTTAGAACGGGCTGCCCCCTGCAGCCAGCCACGCCATTGGTGCCCGGGCTGCCCACGTTGGAGGGTTTTCTATAAGGCCTGTCCCTGCCATGCCCCAGTGCCAGCCCCCCCCGGGCATTGCCAGCAGCGCGTGCTCTGTCTGGGCATGGAGGAGCTACAGAGCTAGTGATCCTGCCGCATGCCACCCCCGGGCCAGGGCTGCGCCAGCACCCATCACGCGCTCTCTCCAGCGGGTGCCTGGTACAGCCGGCTCCTCTCATCCCTGGCGTGGCTCCGACGCCCCCAGCTGGTGGGGAGCGGGGGGGCGAGCTGAGCACCCTCCAAACTCGGCTCAGGTGTGGGGCCGAGTCCCGGCCTCACTGAGCTAACGGGACTCTTCCCTCTCCAGTCCCGTCTGCAGGGAGGCTGGTCCCTGAGCCGTGATCGGAGCAACTAATTAGTAATGACAGAGAACTCGTGGTGTTTATTAAACACCTTCCCATCAGCCCTCTGGCCATCCTGTGCTGCGCGGTCCCTGAATTCCTGACCGTGGGGGTTATTGTCGGTGGCTTTCCGCAGTCCATTCTCCAGCGCAGCAGCCTCCGTGGGGCGGGCTGCAAGGGGCTGTAGAGGCAGTGCGGGCTAGAGGCTAGAGCAGCGGACTGGGAGTTGGGGGCTCTGTCCCCCCACACCCCTTGTGAGACCTGGGATGAGGCAATTGGGCTCACCTGCGAAGCGGGACTAGCAGCATTAGCCCTTTGGCCTGAGCAGTGCAGTCGATTGCCAGGCCTGGCCGGGCGGGCTGGCCGATGCTCTGAATCAGGACAGAGTCCCCTATTCCTGAACGCAGCGGGACAAACGACAGCAAGCCGTTTCCTTGCTCAGAAATCCCCAGGTCTGCCCTCCGGCAGGCTCTGTGCCCAAGGAGCGCCGTCCCTCTGCGACCCGCTCACAACTCCTGCTCCTGGCTTCCTTTGCCTGCAGCGCTCACAGGGTGCTGTATCTCCCTTGCCCCACGGAGACCCTTCAGTCCACACGGCTCTGCTGTGACCTGCCATGTGGCTACTGCCTTGGCCATAACGGCTCCTTCTCACGACCCTCAAGGAGAGCGCTTGGCCGCCCGTCGGCTTTAATGAGGCCTGTGATTGGCTTTAGATCTAAGGTGACTCACCCGAGGGCGGCTTCTAAGCGCGTCCCAGCACCACGGTGATAAACGGGGAGCACCTGGGCTGGAAGGATCCAAGGTGTTGTTTAGGGCTAAAGAAGGCCACCCTCCCCTCCCGTGACGAGCAAATGCAGGAAAAGTCGGGGGGAGCTCAGCTGGGCTTTTTGGTGAAAACGCCTGAACGTGGGAGTGCTCCTCTAGTGTTATTTAGATGTGTTACGGTAACAGCTAGTGTCGGGGTAGGGGTGGGGGCGAGCATTGTGCTAGGTGCTGTACAAACACAGAGTGAGAGACATTCCCTGCCCCCAAGAGCTCATGGCTTAGATGGCTAAGAGTGGGAGGGGAAACTGAGGCACAGAGAGGATTTTTTTTGGGGGGGGAGGATACAGCACTTTTCATCCATCGCTCTCAGAGCACTTTACAAAAGAGCTAAATAGCATTATCCCCATAGTACAGGCAGGTAAACTGAGGCACGGAGCGGCGTTGTGATTTGCCCAAGGGCAGCGGCAGGGCTGGGAACAGAACCCAGGTCTCTGGGGAGAGCCCCTACCCACTAGACCTCGCTGCCCCTTGGCTCCCTGCAGGGACGGGTTCATAAGACATACAGTGCCCCTCCAACCAAGACGGGTCGTGTCAGTAGCCGTCTGCCCGGCCCCGGGAACTGCTCCTGAGGCAGGGGAACGAGAGATAACCAGAAGCACAGAAGCATGAGGCGGGTGAACTGGCTGGGTGAACAAGGTGGCAGAGCAGTGCCAGGCCTCGGAAGGCTTCCTGCAGTGCAACCTACCTGCTGGCAGAGGGGGACAATGACCTGTCTGGAAGGCAGGGAGCCAGGGGGTTCATGCCACGTCCCAGTGAGCACACAGCATGGGGCTACAGGGACCTGGCCATCCCTGCCCGGCAGATCCAGTGTATAGACACAAACGCCCAGGCATCCGAGCGCCGGTCCCTTTGATGCCCTGCGTCTGCTCCCCCTCCGCGCAGCGGGAGTGTTAATCAGGGGCGTCGTCCCCGTGGAGCGCCGGTTTTGTACCAGCCAGGCTTGCCTTTGATCTCCGCTGACTGGCATTTCAAACGCCGCAGCCTGGGAGAAGCCACCTGCGGGAGGCCTAGACAGACGGAGCGCCCGGCGGGAAGGGATTAAAAATGTGTTTTGTCTGGGCGCCGTGGCCGTCGGCACCGAGGGAGCTGTCGGCTTCCATCGCCCGCGGAGCCGCACGCCTGTTGAGTGGCGGTGCCCCCTCCTCCGCCTGGCGCAGGGGTGTAACGGGGTGCTAGCTGCCTGCCTGTGGGGGCACAGGGGGGCGACGCACAACCGGTCAGGGGCTGCCGGGCTCATTTCCTTGTTTCGTCCGTCTCAGCACCGTGCATCTGCTGGAACGTGGGCTCTGGGAGGGGCTAGGTACGGCTGGGATTTTGGAAATCTCTGGCTGTTGGAGCCAAGGGGTGTCAGCAGGTGCCCGACCTGCTTTTGGAGCGTCTCAGCCTGGGTCGGAACATGTTCTAGCTCACCCACCAGATATGGGCTGGATGTGGGAATCCCAGGGGAAGAGCCTCTGGATGTTCACCCTGGTTCCTTCTGGTCTCAACTCGATGCCAGCCTGGCCACCGTGGAGAGCCAAAGCTCTCTCTGTATTGTGGTCGTGCCAGGAGACCCAGTCGGGGATTGGGGCCCTGTTACCCGGGGTGCAGTGCGGTCCCTTCCCCTAAGAGACGGCAGGCGGGCCCGACAGAAGGAGAGAGCCCAAGCCGGTACCGTTGGCACGGATCATCCTCCAGCCACAGCCAGCCACGGCGGCGTCTCCCCAGCCCTGCCCGTGGCCGGTGGTTCTGTGCCCTCGTGCCAGTCCCTTGCCCTCCGTCCCAAGAGGGGTAGATTGCGAGCGGCTAAGACAGCGCTAACCCTCCGCACCCATCCCTCGCCAGCCGACACTTGTGTAGCCGGGGAGCTGCATTTCAAGGCTCGCTGAGCCGGCGTTGTTTATGGCCTCGTTTGGCTGTTTAATTGACAGGACCTGCCCTCGGCCGGGGGGTGGAAACCAGCAGCTCCTCTCCTGTTGGCCGTCAGGGTCTCTGAGGCAGCTAGAGACATTTCCTTCCCTCCCGGCTATACCAGAGCAATAGAGATGAAGGCCTAGATCCTCAGTGGTAGGTAAGCGCCTAACTCCTATTGGTTTCAATGGGAGTTAGGTGCCTAAATTCCATGGCCGTATCTCAGGCTTTAGCATCCTCCGGAGAGCAAGAGCCCTGCTTTGCTCTCAGCCTTGTCGCTGCGGCAAAATCACCTCGACTCCCGCGACCACTGCTCTGAATCCCTCCTTAGGACTGTCACAGGGTGAGCTGGTCCTTTAAGGGGAGGCGGGCTCAGCCACACCTGGGCCAGGTGGCGCCTGATCCCTGCTGGCCCTATGGCCCTAAATGGACTGACTTGAGCCCCTCCCCTCACTTGGGAAGGGGACTAAACCCCGCTCCCCTTAAAGGGCCAGCTCGCCCTGTGATGAGGACCTGGAGCTGGGGGGAGGCTTTCAAAGCCCTGACAGCTGGGGCTGGGGGCAGTCAGATCTCACCTTCCAGGGCCTAGCTGATCTCTCACCCCGGGGTCAGGAAGGAATCCCGGCCCACTGGCCAGGTGCATTCTGGGCTTTTCTTCCCACCACGCAGCAGAGATCGGCTGCTGCTGGGGGCAAGATGCCGAACCTGACGGGCCAATCGCAGCGGCTGAGTTTGTCCCAATCTTGGTAGCTGATTTGCTGCTTGAGCGGTTCCGCACCAATCAGGCTGGGGGAGGGGTGATGTCATAGCCGGGAAGGGTTGTTACTGGTGCCGAGACAGGATTTGCCCAGCAATACAGTGGCCGTGTGTTGCACCAATAGGCCCGCCGGGTGCTGGGGGGAAGCAGCAGCCCCATTGGTCACCGTTGTGGATAAAGGTGCACAGGCATCTGTGCACGATTTTGAAGTGCTGCACGGGCACTTTGCACGCCCCGTACGGGCACGCCCGGCTTCCAGAAGGGGACCCCGCTCGAGCATCCTTCAGGGCAAAGGGAGACCGAATCCACAGGGCAGAGATTTGCAGCGACCGGGGTGCAAGGCCCGGGGCAAAGGAGAATTAGGTCCAGTCTGGCTGAAGCGGGTCCAGGCGGTGGCATGACACTGAGCCAAAGGGCATCAGGCAAACTCCTGCCTGGCGGGATCCATCAGGCTGTGACGTAGTTCTCCAGCACTTGATCTGGGGCCAGGCTGTCAAAAGAGCTCAGGTCCTTTTGAAGCACCTGAATAACCCGGGGTGACCCCCACGGCTGGATTATCGGGAGAGCTCGCAAACTGTCTGAAGGGGAAGCTGTGCTCTAGGGCAAATGTTGGGTGCTGCTCTCTGGCCCTTCATCCCGGGGGTTGGGGAGGGGCGGTTGAGACAAGGGAGCAAGGGGACGGTGGCTGAAGTGGTGCAAAAGGAAGAGGGTTTTGTAGCTTTCCAACCCAAAGTGACGTACAGCCCCCGGCAGCCTGCCCGGCACTGGTTTCCTCCTGCACGGCAGAAACCTCGAAGGACCTTCACTGGGCTGTGGCCCGTGGTCCTGCTCTACTTGGTGCTGGGATTCTCCTTCGTTAACACTAAAGGGGGGGCGGGTTGTGTCAGGGGAACGCTCGGTGACGCTCGTCAGGCGCCCAGCCAACCGCGACCAAGCCAGTGGGTGCCTGCAGGTGCCAGACTGTGGCTTCTCCCAGCCTGCTTGATGCTGTCACCCGAGGGCCATGTGCCAAGGTGGGGGGGCTGCCAGGCTCCCCCCGCCCTTCCCCCACACACACCTGCAAACCTGGTGTTGTGTTTGCCATCTGGGCACGGCCGCGGGGCAGCGTCCGAGGCTCGGTCCCGAGCTCCCTGCTCCTCTGAGGGCGACCCCTTCCGCTGCCGCGGCCCGGTCCTCATCGCAGGCCGCAATCCCTCGCATGTGACTGTGTCCCCAGCAGGGGGCAGCGTCTCCAAGGTGGCAGGGTGTAGTGGGACTTGTCGCACGTGGCGACGGGGTGTTTCGCCCGGCCCTCTCCGGGGCTGCTACGGCCGCTGGCGCAGAGCCGGCGCGACGTGCCCGTAGGGAGCAGCGTGGGTCTAAGTGGGGGGCATCAGGAACTACCCAAGAGCACGATTTCTTTGTGGATTGGCCTGGCCGTGTCCCAGGATCCAGGGCCCCCGTCCCGCCCCTGACCGAGAGGACGGGGCATCTGCCTCGTTCGGGGCTGGTGGCTCCCGAATACTCCAAACCCAGGGGTTCCCCACAGCTGTTCTGAACCCCAGTCGCTTCCCAGCTTCAGGGCAGGCCGCGAACCATCCAGATTTTGCCTCCTTGCCAGTGTGGGGCGTGCAAGGGGGCCCACGCCGGTCGTGTCCGCTCCCCTCTGTCATGGGCTGGAGTCCTGTGATCGCCGAGGCCAGAGGGCCATGCCAAGTGACAGCAGAGCTTACATAACAACCCGAGATGACGGCGCCAGCCCGGGGCAGAGAGAGTCGAGCCTGTCGCTGCGACTCACAGCGCCGGGCAATCACTGAGTCAAGGCGGCCGCGGGGGAGGAGGAGGGTGGATTGCAGACACAGCCTTGCTGGATTCTTCGGCTAACCCGGCCCCTCGCCCCTGCTTTTTACTGTCTCCCGCCTGAGACTGAAGGGAGGGGCAGTTTACTGGTCTCCTGCCCCCCGCCTCATCTGTCCCTGTGTCCCTGCAGCACTGGGATAGTCAGAGATGCCTAAGGGAGTTAGGCACACATCTGGCTTTCACTGGGGCTTGGGCTGCTCTTCCCATTGAGGGCCTTTGAAAAAGTCCTTCCTGGAGAAGACGGCCAGCCCTGTGATGAGGGCACTTCGGAGAGACGGATTCGATGCCCTTTGCTTTACCACCTCGGACAAGTCACTTAGCTACTCTGTGCCTCAGTTTCCCCACCTTTCAAATGGGGATAACACGGGGGGGGGGGGGGTTGAAGAGCATAAGGTGCTCATAGGGTGGTGCTGGGAACAATACGAGAACCCAAGGTAGCCACGGACGTGCCTGACCAGGATGTTAGGAAGGTCGGGTAGCATCCCCCGTCGGGGGCCAGGGCATGAGAGAGAGACGCCCCTAGGTGGGGGCGACGGAGCTATCAGCTGGCGGGAGTGGGGTGGCACCAGCTGGAAGCTGTCCACCGTGGGACCAGCGGCCAGGCTGGCTGCATGGGAGGTGGCACCCGCGGGTACCTGGCTGTCAGGAAACAACCTCAGCTCCAGGACTCCAGAGCCAATGGGGCTGTAGCCTGGGCCCTTGTCTCTCCAGGTCGCTCAGCAACGCGCCGGGCACTGTTGCTTAGCAACTGTTCCATGGTAACCCAGAGAGAAGGAATGAGTTCCGCTGTGCGGAGCCCAGCTGGACGAAGCCCATGGCAGGGCCTGTCCTGCCGGCGGCAGCCTGGGCCCAGAGTTGCCCCAGAGCCCAGACCCTGGGCCAGGGCAAACCAGCAGAGAAAGGACATTAACCAGCCCCCCGGCTCTCTGCTTCGCGGGCGAGACCCCATCACTGGGAGCGAAATCCAGCCAGACGCAGCACCGGGTGGATGCTGCCCTCGCTTTCCACAGGGGCCAGTATATACCGTGTGGTGGACCCACGGTATCCATGCTGGTCTATATGGGAAGGGGTGGCGTATATATGGGGCTAGTATATATAGTGAAACTGGGTCCTGGATCCATGCTGGGCTATACGGGGCAGCGGGGTATATATGGGGCTGGGGTCTATAGTGTTTGTGGTGTGCAGTGGAGTGTTTATGGGGCAGTACGTACAGTATAGCCCAGAACTACGTCCGTGCTGTTGCGTCCGGAGCCGGGGTGGTCTGCGTGGTGCTGTGGGGCGGTGCCGTGGTGGCAGATCCCGCAGCCGTGCCCCCCCCCCCCCCCCCCCCCGTGTAAATGCCTCGATGGAGTTTTGCTCCGGTCGCTTTCCCGCGGCGCTCTCCAGCCGCTGATGGGTGCCTCTGTCATCCAGGGCTCAATAACCCAGTGTCTGCCCGAGCGGCCAGGCCTGGCTGTAAATAGCCTCTCTGTGCTGCGTCGCCGCGTCCGGGCGCCCCCTGGCTCCATTCAGCTTCCAGCGTAAAGACCCAGGCTCCAGGCCCTGCCGTCCCCAGGCTGGCACCACGCCCTCCCCCCGCCTCCACTTCGCCCCCGGGGGCAGGGGGAGCTGCTCCCTTAGCAGAGCGCCGGGCCCCCTTGGCCAGCCCAGCACCCGGGTACACACCGAGGGGGCCTGATCCGGAGCCCGGACACCTGCCTCAAGGTCCCTTCGCACCAGTCTGATGTGAAGAGGCCAGAGCCCCAAATTCCCTGGTGGTTCAGAGCCGGGTCCGTCCCTTCGGGTTGGGGCTCTGTCGCCGGGGGGAGCGGGCGCCAGCACTGAGCTGCCTGGCCCACCAGGGGCATCTCCGTGGGCCTCATGCCCCCTTTCTTTCTCTCCTCAGAGGCCATAGCAAACAGCCAGGAATGGACCCTCAGCCGCTCCATCCCGGAGCTCAGACTGGTAGGTGTCTCGTTGCCCCCCCGCCGCCCCCCCTCCAGCCACCAAGCGGGCGGGATGTACGGAAACATGGGGTTTATGGCAGTGAGACCCGACCCCCAGGCCTGGGTCGTCCCCCCCCCCCTCCCCGCACCGTTCTGCCCCTCAATCCCGACCGCAGCCCTGGGGTCCCCCCACAGCTCTGCCGTTGCCCCTCAATCACAACCTGCAGCCCCCAGTCCTGGGTTTCCACCCCCCAACCTCTGCGATGCCCCTTTATCCTGACCCACAGCCCCCTGCCCTGGGGTCCCCCCCCAGCTCTGCCGGTGCCCCTCAATCCCGACCTGCAGCCCCCAGTCCTGGGGTCCCCCCACAGCTCTGCCGGTGCCCCTCAATCCCGACCCGCAGCCCCCTGCTAGCCCATGGCACCGAGCCTGGCAGCTGACACTTGGCATCGGTTCAGACGCCCGAGCTCAGAGGCCCTGTGACTCGTGCCGCGGGATGCGCCCGGGGGGGGCTGTGGAGACGGACGCCGCCCCAGGCCTGCTCCAGGACACGTGGAGCTCCCAGCCCAGTCACAGGGGGCAGCAGAGAACTCCGGGGGGGCCCCCCAATGGGGGATGGGGGAGGGATTGGGGGTGCACTGGGCTCCTGGACACAAGGGAGTTCCTTCCCTCCTGCCTCACGCAAGGGAGAGGCGGTCCCCTTGCCCCTTGGCCAGTGACCCCTGGGGGAGCCAGGCTGGGGGGGGGGGGGGGCGCTGGTGTGACTGGAGTGGAAGAGCCAAGTGGGGGTGGGATGGGGGACACTGTCTAGCACAGGACGGAGCGTGACCTGCCATGACCTCTGCCCTTTGGCCTCCCAGGGCGTCCTGGGGAGCATCAAGAGCGGGAAGTCGGCCCTCGTCCATCGCTTCCTCACCGGCTCCTACCTGGGCCTGGAGCCAGCCGAGAGTGAGTGCCGGGGGGCGGGCGGGGCGGGGCGGGCGCGGAGCCGTGTGCTGGGCTGGGGCCCCACCCTGGCCTGGCCCTGCCTCGGGCTGCTCCTCTCCTTCTGGGCCCTGCAGAGACCAGCAGGGGTGTGTCGGGGTGTGGGCATCCAGGCCAGCAGAGCGGAGAATGTGCCAGTTCCGGGGCCGGACTTTGCCAGTTCCATGGCCAGACCCAGCCGATTCCGTGGCTAAACCGTGCCGGTTCCGTGGCCAGGTCCTGCCGGTTCCGTGGCTAAACCATGCCGGTTCCGTAGCCAGGTCCTGCCAGATCCTGGCTAAATCATGCCAGTAACAGTTCCATGGCCAGGTCCTGCCGATTCCGTGGCTAAACTGTGCCGGTTCCATGGCTAAACTGTGCCGGTTCCATAGCCAGATCCTGCTGGATCCATGGCCAGACCCTGCCGGTTCTGTGGAGAGATCCTGCCGGTTTCATGGCTAAACCATGTCGGTTCTGTGGCCAGATCCTGCCAGATCCATGCCGGTTCCGTGACCAGGTCCTGCTGGATCCATGGCTAAACCGTGCCTGTTCCATGGCCAGATCCTGCCGGTTCCATGGCCAGGTCCTGCCGGTTCCATGGCTAAACCGTGCCGGTTCCGTGGCCAGGTCCTGCTGGTTCCGTGGCCAAACCATGCTGATTCTGTGGCCAGACTGTGCCAGTTCCGTAGCCAGATCCTGCCAGTTCCGTGGCCAGACCGTGCCCGTTCTGGGGCCTGAATGTGCCCCTCAGCCTAATTTTTGCCATATCTGGATTTTCTCCTAACTGGGCATTTCCCAGCAGGGCACCTGGACCTCTCCCCTCCTCCCTTGCCCCCGCTAGCCCCACGTGGGACGGCCCCATCGGGTGCATTGTGGGGAGCACCCTGCGTTGGCTCTGTCCTAGCTGGGCCCCCCTGCCTGGCTCTGTGGATCGCCATCTCCCACCCTCCGTTCTCCTAATGGGCAGCTGCTGCCCGGGGGTGCGTGCGGGGCACTGGCCAGCTGCTGGCACCGAGGGAGCTGCAGACAATGGCCCTGATTGAGTCCCACGCAGCTGACGGGCTGGGCACAAAGAGCTGGCGGCAGCTTCCCCCCGGCCATTGTCCAGAGCCCGAATGGGCCCAGATTAGACAGAGGGGCTAAGTCACCAGGGCCAGCAACCGGCCAGTCGCAGCCATTAGCCCCCAGCCCGTCCGCACACGGGCCCTGTGCCCAGGAGGCGTCGGCCTCCAATGTCCTCTTTGCTTCTGTAGTCCACAGGCCTGGCCCTGCAGGGGAGTGCGTGGCACTGGCGCCCCTCACTCCCGACCCGCAGCCCCTACTAGCCCAGCCCTGGGCTCCCCCCAGCTCTGCCAGTGCCCCTCACTCCCGACCCGCAGCCCCTGCTAGCCCAGCCCTGGGCTCCCCCCTCTACAGCTCTGCCAGCGCCCCTCACTCCCGACCTGCAGCCCCTGCTAGCCCAGCCCTGGGCTCCCCCCCCACAGCGCTGCCGGTGCCCCTCACTCCCGACCCACAGCCCCTGCTAGCCCAGCCCTGGGCTCCCCCCCACAGCCCTGCCGGTGCCCCTCACTCCCGACCCACAGCCCCTGCTAGCCCAGCCCTGGGCTCCCCCCTCTACAGCTCAACTGGTGCCCCTCACTCCCGACCTGCAGCCCCTGCTAGGACTTTTGAGCAGAGGCCAGTAACTTGAGCTTTGCGTCACCTCGGGGGCTGATTTTGTGACCGCAACAAACGCCTCCCCGAGCTCTGGGACGAGGCTGAGCCCGGCGTGGGCAGGCAGGGGCTGTCGGGCACAGGGGCCCTGCTCAGCACCTGCTCTCTCCCCCTCTCTGTGGATCCAGGCGGACAGTTCAAGAAGGAAGTGGTGTTGGACGGGCAGAGTCACCTGTTACTGATCCGAGAGGAAGGGGGTGCCCCGGACGTCAAGGTAAGCACTGGGGGAGGGCTGAGGAGGGGGAGCAGCCGCAACCGGGGGGGCGGTGGTGGTGTATCGCAGGGCACTGGATGCTCCGGCAGCTGATCCCTGGCTCCTGGTGTCTCCACTCCGGAGACGCCCCCGCAGCTCTGGCCTCAAGGCTGGGGGTGGGGTGGGGGGTTCCCTGGTTGTGTGTTGGGGACCCCTCCCCCCAGCACAGAGAACCAACCCCCCTTCCCGCTCTCTCCCACCCCACACACACAGTTTGCCAGCTGGGTGGATGCCGTGGTCTTTGTGTTCAGCCTGGAGAACGAAGACAGCTTCCAGGAGGTCTCCCAGTACTACAACCTCCTGAGCAGCTACCGCAACCCCTCGGAGGTGGCCGTGGCCCTGGTGGGCACGCAGGGTGAGTGGGGCGTGGGCAGGGCTGGGGCCCTGAGCAGGGGCAGGGAAGATGGCACGCCCAAAGTGCGCGCTCGCGGCAGGCCATCACGATGTAGGTGGTGGATATCTGAGGCAATCCCAGGGGGGTCAGCAGGGCGTGCTGTACACAGGGAGTGGGGCAGAGGGTCACTAGGGGGCGCTGTACACAGAAATCAGGGCAGGGGGTCATTAGGGGGCACTGTGCTGCAGGGAGCAGAGCAGGGGGTCGCTAGGGGGCGCTGTACACAGGGAGCGGGGCAGGGGGTCACTAGGGGGCGCTGTACACAGGGAGCGGGGTTAGGGGGTCACTAGGGGGCGCTGTGCTGCAGGGAATGGGGCAGGGGGTCACTAGGGGGCGCTGTACACAGGGAGCGGGGCAGGGGGTCATTAGGGGGCACTGTGCTGCAGGGAGCAGAGCAGGGGGTCGCTAGGGGCGCTGTACACAGGGAACGGGGCAGGGGGTCACTAGGGGGCGCTGTACACAGGGAGCGGGGCAGGGGGTCACTAAGGGGCGCTGTACACAGGGAGCGGGGCAGGGGGTCACTAGGGGGCGCTGTGCTGCAGGGAGCGGGGCAGGGGGTCACTAGGGGGCGCTGTACACAGGGAGCGGGGCAGGGGGTCGCTAGGGGGCGCTGTACACAGGGAGCGGGGCAGGGGGTCGCTAGGGGGCGCTGTACACAGGGAGCGGGGCAGGGGGTCGCTAGGGGGCGCTGTACACAGGGAGCGGGGCAGGGGGTCCCTAGGGGGCGCTGTACACAGGGAGCGGGGCAGGGGGTCACTAAGGGGCGCTGTGCTGCAGGGAGCGGGGCAGGGGGTCACTAGGGGGCGCTGTGCACAGGGAGCGGGGCAGGGGGTCACTAGGGGGCGCTGTGCTGCAGGGAGCGGGGCAGGGGGTCGCTAGGGGGCGCTGTACACAGGGAGCGGGGCAGGGGGTCGCTAGGGGGCGCTGTACACAGGGAGCGGGGCAGGGGGTCACTAGGGGGCGCTGTGCTGCAGGGAGCGGGGCAGGGGGTCGCTAGGGGGCGCTGTACACAGGGAGCGGGGCAGGGGGTCGCTAGGGGGCGCTGTACACAGGGAGCGGGGCAGGGGGTCGCTAGGGGGCGCTGTACACAGGGAGCGGGGCAGGGGGTCGCTAGGGGGCGCTGTACACAGGGAGCGGGGCAGGGGGTCGCTAGGGGGCGCTGTACACAGGGAGCGGGGCAGGGGGTCGCTAGGGGGCGCTGTACACAGGGAGCGGGGCAGGGGGTCGCTAGGGGGCGCTGTGCACAGGGAGTGGGGCAGGGGGTCGCTAGGGGGCGCTGTGCACAGGGAGCGGGGCAGGGGGTCACTAGGGGGCTCAGTACACAGAGCAGGGCAGGAGGTCACTAGGGGGCGCTGTGCTGCAGGGAGCGGGGCAGGGGGTCACTAGGGGGCGCTGTGCTGCAGGGAGCGGGGCAGGGGTCACTAGGGGGCGCTGTACACAGGGAGCGGGGCAGGGGGTCGCTAGGGGGCGCTGTACACAGGGAGCGGGGCAGGGGGTCGCTAGGGGGCGCTGTGCTGCAGGGAGCGGGGCAGGGGGTCATTAGGGGGCGCTGTGCTGCAGGGAGCGGGGCAGGGGATCCCTAGGGGGCGCTGTACACAGGGAACGGGGCAGGGAGTCGCTAGGGGGCGCTGTACACAGGGAGCGGGGCAGGGGCTCGCTAGGGGGCGCTGTGCACAGGGAGCGGGGCAGGGGGTCACTAGGGGGCGCTGTACACAGGGAGCGGGGCAGGGGGTCACTAGGGGGCGCTGTACACAGGGAGCGGGGCAGGGGGTCACTAGGGGGCGCTGTGCTGCAGGGAGCGGGGCAGGGGGTCACTAGGGGGCGCTGTGCTGCAGGGAGCGGGGCAGGGGCTCGCTAGGGGGCGCTGTGCACAGGGAGCGGGGCAGGGGGTCACTAGGGGGCGCTGTACACAGGGAGCGGGGCAGGGGGTCACTAGGGGGCGCTGTACACAGGGAGTGGGGCAGGGGATCCCTAGGGGGCGCTGTGCACAGGGAGCGGGGCAGGGGGTCGCTAGGGGGCGCTGTGCACAGGGAGCGGGGCAGGGGGTCACTAGGGGGCGCTGTACACAGGGAGTGGGGCAGGGGATCCCTAGGGGGCTCTATCCCCTCGCAGTCAGCACTGACCCCCATGGCCCCCATGATCCAGAGGCGAGAGCTGTATCTGGTGCATTGGGCGTTAACCCTTTGCACGCCGTCGCGCCGGAGCGTCTTTCCCCCTCCCTGGTCGAATGCCCCGGCTCGTGACTTGGTCCCCACCCCGAGGACCCTCGCGGGGGGTGGTGCCCGGCCGCCAGAGGGGGGCGGTGGTGTGGAGCTGGGACCCCCCCGAGGGACAGGTGGTGCCTGTCCACCCCATCCGTCCGTCCGTCCGTCCGAGTGAGACGGGGCCGTTCTTTCTCCCACCCCCCAGACAAGATCAGCTCCACCAACCCCCGGGTGATCGAGGACCCGCAGGCCCGGGCGCTCTGCAGCGACATGAAACGCTGCCTCTACTACGAGACCTGCGCCACCTACGGCCTCAACGTCGACCGGGTCTTCAGTGAAGGTAACCGCCGGCCGGGGGGCCTGATCTGCTCCTTCCCTGTCTGCCACGGGCTGGGCCTGACTCCTGTGGGGCCGGGCCAGGACCCCAGGCAGCTCTACGTGGCTGGGGCTGGCGTGGTTTGTTCCCCCATGGATCCCTGTGGCCGTGGTAGGGGTGGTTTGTTCCCCCTAGGGGTCCCCATGGCCGTGGCGGACTCTCCCCCAGGGAGTCCCAGTGGCTGTGGCTGGGACGGTCTGTCTCCCTGGGGGTCCCTGTGGCTGGGGCAGGCTCTCCCACGGGATGGGGGGTCCCTGTGGCCGTGGCTAGGGTGGGCTTTCCCCCTGAGGGGTCCCTCTAACCGTGGCTGGGGCGGGATCTCCCACGGGGGGGGGTCTGTGTTGCCGTGGCTGGGGGGGCTCTCCCTCCGGGGGGTCCGCGTGGCCGTGGCTGGGGGGGCTCTCCCTCCGGGGGGTCCGCGTGGCCGTGGCTGGGGGGGCTCTCCCTCGGGGGGGTCCGCGTGGCCGTGGCTGGGGGGGCTCTCCCTCGGGGGGGGTCCGCGTGGCTCCCTGTCTCTCACGGGACTTTCCTTCCCCTCCCAGTCGCCCAGAAGGTCGTGACTCTGAAGAAGCAGCAGCAGCTCCTGGCCTCCTGCAAGTCCCTGCCCAGCACCCCCAGCCACTCGGCCGCCTCCACCCCCGTGGGCGGGATCCACCCTGGGCAGGTACGGCCAGCCAGCGCCTCCCTTAGCCAGCAGGGGGCACCGCAGCCCCAGCCGTCTCCAGCCCTGCAGCCCCCTTCACGGAGCCGGCGGCGGGACAGTTCCAGCCCCAACGGCGCTGCGATGCCCAGGCCTGCCCGATCCGCCCGCTGAACCGGGGCGACTGGGACAAGCATGGCTCTGGGGGGTACAGGCAGAGCTGGCACTGCCCTGGCTGGGGGGGGGTACACACAGAACTGGCACTGCCCTGGGGGGGGGTACACGAAGAGCTGGCACTGCCCTGGCCCTGGGGGAGTGTGTGTGTCGGGGGGGGGGGGCGTTATAGGCAGAGAATAAAACCCAGGAGTCCTAACTCCCAGCCCCTGCTGCTTTAACCACTAGGCCCTACTCCCCTCCCAGAGCTGGGGACAGACCCCAGGAGTCCTGGCTCCGCCCCCGCCCCTCTAACCCCTAAGCCCCCACATGCTCACTGCACTCCCTGGCCCCCAGCCCGTCGGGGGCATTTCCATGGCCCAGGGGGAAAGGGGCCCATGGGCAGCGGGTGGCTCCAGGCAGGGGGACGCTGACGCCCGGTGCCCGGGGCTCTTTTCCAGGCCAGTAATGGAGGCCACGCGAGCGATTACTCCTCCTCCTTGCCGTCTACGCCCAACATCAGCCACCGCGAGCTGCGGAGCGAAGGCTCGGTCGGGATCGGCACCCCCAGCTCCCTGCACCGCGGGGCCAAGCGCCGCACCAGCCTCTTCACGGTGAGCCTCCCCATCTTCGGAGCTCCCGCCCGGGCACCGCTGATGGTGCCGTTCCCCGGAGCCCCGTGCCGCTGCCGGCCACACACCGCCGTGGGCTGCAGCCACGCCCCACAGCCGCCGGGGATTGGGAACGCATGAGAAGGTGGGGCACGGCATGTGGGTTTGGCTCCCAGACAGCTCAGTGGCGCCCCCTGGGGCTGGGACAGGTCAGTGGTGTATCCTGGGGCCGGCTCAGTGGCGCCCCCTGGGGCTGGGACAGGTCAGTGGTGTATCCTGGGGCCGGCTCAGTGGCGCCCCCTGGGGCTGGGACAGGTCAGTGGTGTATCCTGGGGCCGGCTCAGTGGCGCCCCCTGGGGCTGGGACAGGTCAGTGGTGTATCCTGGGGCCGGCTCAGTGGCGCCCCCTGGGGCTGGGACTGGTCAGTGGTGTATCCTGGGGCCGGCTCAGTGGCGCCCCCTGGGGCTGGGACTGGTCAGTGGTGTATCCTGGGGCCGGCTCAGTGGTGCCCCCTGGGGGCCGTGTTCCTTTTGCTGAGGGTTCCTTGTCGCGTTGCAGAACCGCCGGGGGAGCGATTCGGAGAAGAGGAGCTTGGACAGCAGAGGGGACAGCACGGGCAGCGGCCGCGCCATCCCAATCAAACAGGTGAGAGCCGCGGGCACAGCCGGGACCCGGCCACCTCGCCCCGTGGCAGCTGGCATCCCCCCCAGGGCCCGAGAGGTGCGCCCACGATTTTCCTTTGCCACACACAGCAAATGCACACCCGCCAACACACACACACAGAGCAAACACACACACAGCAAAATACACACACAGCACACACACACACATACACACACACACAGAGCACACACACACAGCAAAATACACACACAGCACACATACACACAGCACAACACACACACAACAAACATGCACACACACATACACACAGACCACAGCACACACACACACAGTAAACACACACACAGCAAACGCACACACACACACAGAGTACAGCACACACACACACACATACATACACACACATACACACAGAGCACACACACAGCAAATGCGCACACACACACATACATATACACACATACACACACACATAGAGCACACACACACAGTACAGCACACACACACACATACATACACACACACACATACACACACACAGAGCACATACACACAGCAAATGCGCACACACACACATACATATACACACATACACACACACATAGAGCACACACACACACAGTACAGCACACACACACACATACATACACACACACAGTACTGCGCACACACACACACACATACATACACACACACACACAGAGCAAACACACACACACCCAGCACACACATACACACCACCCGGCACATACATGCCCATCCAGGAACACCCATGGGGATGCACACAGCTCTGATGGCTTCAGCCCAGCCTCCCTGGTATTCGTGCATGTCCAGCTTGGGGTCTGACCCCGACTCGGGGAGCACCCAGCCAGCCCACCGCACACGCGGGCAAACACTGTCTCCACCTCCCTGGCCCTCCCGGAGCGGCTGACTGCCCAGTTGCCAGGGGGTAAGCGGCATTGGCTGTAATCCACCCACTGAGCTTGGGGACGGATTGGGGAGCGCAGGTCGCAGCTCCGCGGGGACCCGGCCGCAGCCAGCGCGCTGCGGTGACCAGGTCTGCGATCCTGCGCTGGGTGGAGGCACCCAATAACCACGGCGGGCGAGGGATATCCGGCGAGCACGGGTGAGCTATGAACACGGGGAACCTCCCCCGGGCAGCAGCACCTGCCACGCTGAGGCCCGGGGCTGTGCCGCACCCAGCCTGGGCCGAATGCAGGATGACCCACAGCCCTGGTCGTGGCTGGATACCTGCTGGGGGATCCCTGAGAGGAGGCGGTGGCCTAGTGCACAGAGCACTGGACCGGGACCCAGCTGACCTGGGTTTTATTCCGAGCTCAGCCACCGACCGGCTGGGTGACCTGGCACAGCCTCGCTCGTAAAAAGGAGGGGGGGGCCTCCTTGGCATGGATAACCCACTCTGCGGCCCCGGGCAAGCAGCCCCGGGAATGGCACAGGGTTCGTGCTGAGGCCGGCGGGAGGAGATGGCTTGGGGCTGGGCAATCCCCCTTGCTCACCATGGGATGAGGCCCAGTGTGACCCCCCAGCCCCAGAAGGCAACGGGGTCACTCCAGGGATGGTGCCGTCACCATAGCATATGGGAGGGGGAACTGCACTCGCTTGGTCCCTGGGACACTGAGCACACCCTCCCCCCGGGTTGTGGGCTGCACCCCGAGTCACCCCGCTAGCTTCCCTTGACGTGGGCAGTAGCCTGGAGGAACCCCGCGTCCCCCCCCGGCCTTGGCTAACCTGCCCCACTCCCCACAGAGCTTCTTGCTGAAACGTAGCGGCAATTCCCTCAACAAGGAGTGGAAGAAGAAATACGTGACCCTATCCTGCAATGGCCTCCTCTTCTACCACCCCAGCATCAACGTAAGTGCCGGGCCGGGCCCCCCGCGCCCAGACCCCTTGCCAGGTGTGGCTCGTTCAGCGGCTCTCCCGGTTTCCCCATCTCCCCCGGCCCGCTGAGCGCCAGCACTCGGGACCGGGCGCCCAGTCTGCACCGTCCCGCCAGGGGAGAGGGGACACCGGACGGGGGCCGGGCCAGGCGCCGTGGGGATGGGCACGCAGGGCGGAGAGCCGGGTGGAGTTCGCTCCGCGGGGGCTTTGTGGTGACTCCCCGTCTCCCCCCTCCCCCTAGGATTACATTCACAGCACCCACGGGAAGGTGATGGACCTCCTGCGCACCACCGTCAAGGTGCCCGGCAAGCGCCCCCCCAGGGCCATCTCTGCCTGCAGCCCCTCCTCCAGCATCAACGGCCTGGTGCGGGACGTGAGCGGGGGGCAGGCGCCCGAGGGTGGCGGTAAGTCACCGCAGGGCCCAGCTCGGTGCGAGGACCCGGCCTGGGCCGCCTCCCAGCCGGGGCGTCAGCACCTGGACCGTGGGTGGTGGGCAGCCTGGGGGTCTCCCTGCTGCTGCGCCAGCCTGGCACCCCCAGGGAAGTGGGGGAGGAGGGGTGCCTGATGCTCGTGTGCATAGGTGAGGCTGGCACACTGGTGGGGGGGAAGCTGGGAGGGCATGAGGGGGCCTGGCTCTCGCTGGGGAGGGAGGCTGGGCTGGGTGCCCCAGGAGGGTCTGGCATTCTAGGGTGACTCCAGGCCCCCGCAGCCTTATCCCTATGCCCAGCTGTGTAACACAGCTCAACGGTGACACCTAGTGGCCCAGTGGATTGCTCCTTAGCCGTGCTCACCGGTGCTGGCTGGCACGCTGGGTCCATATGTCGTCGTACGGGCCCAGCACGCCGTCTCGGCTGGATCCAAGGTCCTCCACCTTGGGGAGACCCCTCAGCTCCCCTTCTCCCCCCACAGCTAGCCTCTCCCCCGCGGTGCTGACCATCCCGACAGAACAAGCGGCCAAGGCCTCGGGGAAGGCGGACCGGCCCCTCCAGCGTTGCGCTTCGGCAGCCAGCGCCAAGACCTCCGGCGGTGGTAGGTTCAGTGCTGCCCCCTGCAGCTCCCGGCGCCCCTCGCCAAAGGCCGGCGAGCAGAGCGGGGGCAGAGAAGGCCACTGGGGGGGTACGTGGCGGCCATGGGACATGCTGGGCTCCCAGCAGGACCTCTGGTGATAGAGGCACTGACGCTTCAGGCCTGATGCTGCCCAAGGACCCCAGAGATTGAACCTGGAACCCCGATCACGCCCAGGGGCCCGAGAAATCCCTCTCCAGAGCCTGACAGGGTGGCTGGCTCCCAATCCCTGAGAATGCCAGTGGGCTTCTCCGGGCACCGGGGAGGTCGGAAGATGTGGGGGCCGGGGGGTGACTTCTCCTGCCCGTGTCTCTCTGCAGAGGGGTCCCCGGCCGGAGAAGGGGTGTCCAGCCCCAGTCCCAGCCCCGGAGGCAAAGACCCGCCTCCTTCGCCCATGATTGACAGGAAGAAGCATCGCCGGAAGAAGCTGATGACCCCCTCGAAAACCGAGGGGTCGACGGGGCAGGCGGAAGGTGAGGGAGGCTGTCGCCGTGGTAATGCAGGGCATGCCCCTTGGCAGCCTTGTGAGCAGCACCCCTGGCCCGGGGGCCCCAGAGCACCCTGGGAACGGCCTTGAAAGTGCCCAGAGCCGAGCAGGGAGGGGCAAGGGGGGAGGGTCCGGGGGCCCTCGAGGGAGAGGACAAAGAGAGTCAGCCCGTGGGATTCCTGGACACCTTCGGTGGGCTCCCAGGGCACGAGTGGGGCTGTGTCTACACTGCAAAGCAACAGGGCTTGAACCCCGGCATGACTCCGGTTCGGATCCTCCACCCCTGGGGGGTCCGGAGCCTGGATCCAAGCCCTGGGCTAGTGCGATTTGTGTGTAGACAGGAGTGGGTTTGGCTTGAGCCCGCGTTCGAACCCTGCAGTGTAGACGTACCCACGGAGACCCGCCCTGGCGGGGAAGGACTGCCACGGAGCCGGAGGGGGCAGGGCGACTCTGACCCCGAGCAGCGTGGCATGGGGTACGCCCAGCCCAGAGCAGCACGCCCAGGTGATACCGGCCCATGCTGACAGCCAGACTCTGCGCCGTTTCATTCCCGCTCTGTGAATGGCTTCCGAGCACGCGCCCCCCACAGCTCTCCCCACGCCCCCCACCTCTCCTGGGGGGGGCTCACACCGCTCACAGCTTCCTCCCTCCCCCACCAGCGCTTTGCCTCCCCTCCCCCAGGGTGGGATCCCCATCTTCTGGCTTTTTCTCTTGACTGTCTCCCTTTATTCTCTCCTGCCTCCCGCCGCCCCCCCGGACCCTCCGCAGCCAAGCGCAAAATGTGGAAATTAAAAACCTTTGGTAGTTTAAGAAATATTTATAAAACAGGTAACGCGCAGCGGCCGTCACGCGGTGCTGGTGTCACTCATGCATGTCGATGTGCTTCCATCGTGGGGTGCCGCCGGCCGCCTGGCTCCGGTGCCCCCCCCCCCGGGGCGGGGAGGAGCCCGGACATACCTAGGGCAAGGGGCAGGGCAGACAGCTGGGTGTCGAGCTCCATGCCAATGCTAAAAGTGCTGGCTGGCACGGGATGAAGGCAGGGGCACTGCTCTGACGACTTGCCATTGGCCCCTGCCCCGCCAGCTAGCTTCAAGCCCGCATGCTGTCTGTACGCTCATCCCAGCCGGGTTCCCCCGCGTCACAGCCACCCTCTGGCCAGCAGGGGGCGGTAAGTGGCACTTTGCTGGCACTCCCGCCCCCGGGACCGAGCTGCCAACTCCCTCCTGACACTACCCAGCTGGTCCCAGCTCCTTTAAAGGGGTATTTTGGGTCCTCCCTACAAATAAACCTGGAAGCAGGGGGGTGCTCGGCCAGGCAGGGAGCCCCTCACGCCCAGCCTTGGCTCCCGCTGTCCGGCAGACACAGCTCCCCCAGCCTGACCGTGGGTTGCTCCGGTGGGGTGCCCAGGTGGTGACGCTCACCCACCCCCGGGCTGGGGGCTCCCTTTCCCTTCTGCAGAGGAGGAGAACTTCGAGTTCATCATTGTGTCGAGCACGGGCCAGACATGGCACTTCGAGGCCGGCAGCTTCGAGGAGAGGGACGCCTGGGTCCAGGCGATCGAAAGCCAGATCCTGGCCAGCCTGCAGTGCTGCGAGAGCAGCAAAAACAAGGTATGTCGGCCCCAGCTGCTCCCCAGAGCCAGCCGCCTCCTGGGGCATTTCCCAGAGTCTTCTCTCTGCCATCCAGCCACTGAGCCGCCTGGACAGTCTGGGAACTCCCTGCCCTGCCACCTGGGCGGGGCCCTGCCTGCTGTCGGTCAGTCCCTTCAGAGAGGGAAATGCATCCACTTCTGGGGGACAGCGGGCAAAGTGTACAGCTCCCGGCATAACCATGTATTGGGGGTGGAACTGGGCCAAACCCCTTTCTCTGGGGTCTTTAATGTCTGTGTAGGGAACCCTCCCACAGGGAGCGATTCACCCCTGAGCAGAGGGGGAGCCCCAGGTGGGTGCCGCTGACGTCCCACAAGGGCCTGCCAGGACTAGAACTGGGAGTGTTTAAGCTCAGATGTGGCTCCGCTGGGGTACACCTCGAGGGGCTGGTCCGTGTCCTGGCTCCGGGATCTCCCAGCTCCCCGGCTGCTTGGCCAACTGCCCCCCCGCTTTGCTCCCCGCAGGCCCGGATGGACAGCCAGAGTGAAGCGGTAGCCATCCAGGCCATCCGGAACGCCAGAGGCAATTCCCTGTGTGTGGACTGCGGGGCACCGAGTAAGTCTCACTCCTGAGGGGGCAGGCGACAGTGGGGCTGGCGCCGGGGGGGCTCTCCCTGGCCGGCTGGCTCCCAAACCGCGACGCTGATGGGGAACTCTCCTCCCTCCCTCCCTCCCCCTAGACCCCACCTGGGCCAGCCTGAACCTCGGGGCGCTGATCTGCATCGAGTGCTCGGGCATTCACCGAAACCTGGGCACCCACCTGTCGCGGGTGCGCTCGCTGGACCTCGACGACTGGCCCCTGGAGCTCACCCTGGTGCTGACGTCCATCGGCAACGAGACGGCCAACAGCATCTGGGAGAAGAACACCCAGGGACGCCGGAAACCCACCTCCGAGTCGTCCCGGTGAGCGCCCTCCCCCCCGCCCCACGTGCCAGCCCCGTGCCCACTCCCGGGGGCTGGGCAGGAGCTGCTGGGGAAAGAGGCAGAGAAGGGAGAGTGCAGCCCCCCCTGTGGTGTTTGCCACTCGGCCGGTGTTTCCTGGGGGCGACAGCTAATGGCTCAGGAATGGGGGAGGAGGGGTGATGCTGAAAGGCCCCTGGAAATAACAGTCCTCTCTCGCCTAGTAGGACCCTGTAGGCACCAGGCTATGGGCATTACCAGCCTGCTGGGGGGTGAAGGGGTGGAGGTTGCAGGCATCATGCCAGGCCCCTGGAGGGGTACCCAGTTCTGGGCACTGCAGGTCCCTGGGGATACCTGGTTCCAGACTTTGCCCAGGTCCCTGCGGGATACCCGGCTCCAGACACTGCAGGCCCCTGGGGGTACCTGGCTCTGGACTTTGCCCGGGAGGGAGGGGTACCAGCTCTGGGCACTGCAGGTTCCTGGGGGTGCCTGGCTCCAGAGACTACAGATCCCTGCGGGGTACCCAGCTCCGGGCACTGCAGGTCCCTGGCGGTACCTGGTTCCAGATTTTGCCCAGGTCCCTGGGCGGTACCCGGCTCCAGACACTGCAGGTCCCTGGGGATACCTGGTTCCAGACTTTGCCCAGGTCCCTGCGGGATACCCGGCTCCAGACACTGCAGGCCCCTGGGGGTACCTGGCTCTGGACTTTGCCCGGGAGGGAGGGGTACCAGTTCTGGGCACTGCAGGTTCCTGGGGGTGCCTGGCTCCAGAGACTACAGATCCCTGCGGGGTACCCAGCTCCGGGCACTGCAGGTCCCTGGCGGTACCTGGTTCCAGATTTTGCCCAGGTCCCTGGGCGGTACCCGGCTCCAGGCACTGCAGGTCCCTGGGCGGTACCCGGCTCCAGGCACTGCAGGCCCCTGGGCAGTACCCGGCTCCAGACACTGCAGGCCCCTGGGGGTACCTGGCTCTGGACTTTGCCCGGGAGGGAGGGGTACCAGCTCTGGGCACTGCAGGTTCCTGGGGGTGCCTGGCTCCAGAGACTACAGATCCCTGCGGGGTACCCAGCTCCGGGCACTGCAGGTCCCTGGCGGTACCTGGTTCCAGATTTTGCCCAGGTCCCTGGGCGGTACCCGGCTCCAGGCACTGCAGGTCCCTGGGCGGTACCCGGCTCCAGGCACTGCAGGTCCCTGGGCGGTACCCAGCTCCAGGCACTGCAGGCCCCTGGGCAGTACCCGGCTCCAGACACTGCAGGCCCCTGGGGGTACCTGGCTCTGGACTTTGCCCGGGAGGGAGGGGTACCAGCTCTGGGCACTGCAGGTTCCTGGGGGTGCCTGGCTCCAGAGACTACAGATCCCTGCGGGGTACCCAGCTCCGGGCATTGCAGGTCCCTGGCGGTACCTGGTTCCAGATTTTGCCCAGGTCCCTGGAGGGTACCCGGCTCCGGACACTGCAGTTTCCTGGAGGTGCCCGGCTCCAGGCACTGCAGGTCCCTGGGCGGTACCCAGCTCCAGACACTGCAGGCCCCTGGGGGTACCTGGCTGCAGGCACTGCAGGTCCCTGGGGGTCCCCGGCTCCAGGCACTGTAGGCCCCTGGGGGTCCCCGGCTCCAGGCACTGCGTCTCTGCCCAGTCTGTCTGCATCGCTGGGCCCACATCACCGCCAGTGTGCGTCTCTCGCCGCAGGGAGGAGCGGGAGTCGTGGATCCGGGCCAAGTACGAGCAGCGGCTGTTCCTGGCCCCGTTCCCCAGCCCCGAGATCCCGCTGGGGCAGCAGCTGTTCCGGGCCGTGCAGGAGAAGGACCTGGGCACCGTGCTGCTGCTGCTGGCGCACAGCTCCAAGGAGCTGATCAACACCTGCTCCGGGGACAAGGACCGGCGCACGGCCCTGCACTTGGCCTGTGACCTGCCCCATGTGGTCATCACCCAGCTGCTGGTCTGGGTACGTCCGGCTGCCTGGGTCTTGGGGGGCTGGGGGATCCGCTGCCCTCGCTCATAGCAAGCAGGGGCCAGCACACTGGGATCCCCCTGAGCTTGGCAGGGGCCCATGTGCCCCCTGGCACTGTGGGCTGCGGGGCCGGGGTGCCAGCTGCAAGGCGTTCCAGCCACGAGCAAGCTTATAGCCTGGGCATTGTGACATCACTGCCTGTTGCTCCGGAAAGGTCTGTGATGTCACTGGTTGTGCGGGTCCCCAGAGACCTATACGGGGTGGCCAATCCGAGCCAGCGGCACATCCGCTTGTTAGCCTGGGAGGGGCGATCCCATAGCGATGCCTGGCTCCGGGATCCCCCTGGGGGGTTGGTGCCCACTTCCGGGGCAGGCTAGCTCTGGTCCGGCGCCGCGCCCCTCATCCCCGCCTCTCTGTCCGCAGTACGGCATTGACGTGAAGGCCCGAGACGCGCTGGGCCACACGGCCCTTTTCTACGCCAGGCGAGCCGGGAGCCAGGAGTGCACCGAGATCCTCCTGCAGCACGGCTGCCCCAGCGAGGGCCACGGCACCGTCGCCACGCCCGGCCTGCGCCGGAAAAGCAGCACCGCTAGCATGGGACGGTGTGACACTCGGACCGCCCTGGTATAGCCAGCCAGCCCCACTGGACTGCCCCGTGCGGGGCCTCGGGGCTCAGCCCAGAGCGGGGGGGAGACTGCCAACGCCTCGGCCCTCTGCAGAGCCCTCCCCAGCGGGCTGCGGCCTGCCTCGGGCCACCTGGACCGGGTGCGCCGGAGCCCGAGCCTGACGCAGGGCTGGAGGGGAAGGACGCGGGGGTGGCCAGGGGACAACTCCAGTGGCAGGCCCGTCCTGCGCGGGCCGTACCTGCCGGACGCTGAAGGGACGTTCGGCCCAACGGGCCCAGCTTTTCCGGGCACGGCTGGCGAGGCGGGTGCCCAGGTGAGGTCACTCCTGGGTGCTGGCTGGGCAGGACGCCGGGCGTCCCCATCCTCCGGCCACTGTCGGACAATTTGTATTTTTGATGCTCTATTTATTACTCAGCCCCTGCTGGTGGGGCCCGTCCTGTCCCTGTCTCCTCGGGGCCCCTGCTGCCCCTCCCTACTGCGCCAGCACATCTTCCCGAGGCCTCCTGTGTGGCTGGGCAGGGGATGGGAACACGCAGGACAAAGAGAGGCAGCTTTGTCAGAGCACAGGGCCGAGAGCCAGGACTCCTGGGTTCTGTCCCTGGCTCTGGGAGGGGAGTGGGGTCTAGTGGTCAGAGCACAGGGCCGGGAGCCAGGACTCCTGGGTTCTGTCCCTGGCTCTTGGAGGGAAGTGGGGGGGTCTAGTGGTCAGAGCACAGGGCCGGGAGCCAGGACTCCTGGGTTCTGTCCCTGGCTCTCGGGGGGGGAGTGGGGTCTAGTGGTCAGAGCACAGGGCCGGGAGCCAGGACTCCTGGGTTCTGTCCCTGGCTCTTGGAGGGAAGTGGGGGGTCTAGTGGTCAGAGCACAGGGCCGAGAGCCAGGACTCCTGGGTTCTGTTCCCAGGTCTGTCACTGACTTGCCCTGTGACCCCCGCGGGCCGCACCCTCCCGTCCTTCCAATGGGGTTTAAGGACACGGCCGGGGTGGGGAGGGATCCTTCGTTCCTGTCCGTAATGAGCTTTGACGGTGAAACGTGCTCAGTGTTGTGCCAAGGTGTTTGGGTTCCCAGCCTGCCCCTGGATAGACAAGGCCCTGCAGCAAGGGGAGAGGGCTGACGTTAGCAGGGGTGGGGGTGATGGGCCCCCCCCACCCCCAATCCAGCTGCCAAAGCCCTGAACCTCCAGTCCCTGTGCGCCCCCTCCCATTCCATGAAGGGGGGGAGGGGAAGCAGTTCATCCCGTTCCCCTGCTCTCTGTCTCCACCATGGCGGGGGCGGGGGGAGGGGAACACAGCTGTGCCCCCACCCCATGCGGCTGGGGGCTCCCAACTAGGTGCACTGGCCCTGCGCAGACAGCAGAGGGCGACAGTCTCCTTGCTACCATTTTGTGAGGCGCGTGGGAGTGGGGCCCTCAGCCAGCCCCTTGCGGCGTGTGGGGCTGGACGCCGGGGTTCCACTGGAGTTTCTGGGAGGGGAGTGGGGGCTGATGGGTTAAAGGGGTGGGGGGCTGGGAGTCAGGACCTCTGGG
This sequence comes from Chrysemys picta bellii, assembly GCF_011386835.1. Lineage (NCBI taxonomy): Eukaryota > Metazoa > Chordata > Testudines > Emydidae > Chrysemys > Chrysemys picta. The sequence continues at coordinate 14,426,795 of NC_088812.1, read as the reverse complement.
TTGTATCATGGCTGTGGGAGGGGAGTGAGGTCCAATGAGTAGAGCGGGGGAGAGAGGGCTGGGAGCCAGGACGCCTGGGTTCTATCCCCAGCCCTGGGAGGGGCGTGGGAGCTGGTGGGGGCTGGGAGTCAGGACGCCTGGGTTCTCCCTGCTGTAGCAAAGGTGGTCCCTGGATGGCTCAGGCAGCGATGCAGAACAGGTGTTCCCTCGTTATTTACTAGCAGGGTCACCTCCCCCCTCCCCACCCCAGACAGAGGCGCCAACCCACCCACCCCTTTGCCAGCCTGCGCCCTGTTTCATGCTCCAAACCCAGCCAGAGGCGCTGGGCTGCCCCACGCCCGCCCCTCCAAGCCAGCACCTCTCTGAAAAGCAGTATCCCTTCGCAGGCCCGGGCGAGGGAGGGGGGGCTGCCTGGCACGGGGCATTGACACACCCCCCCTTGGGTCATCCATCCAGGAGCTGGCACAGCGCCTCCTTAGCGCCAGGCCCAGCTTTCCACCCATTCCTGTTGTACAAAGTCCCCGTCCCCTTGCCCCACCGACCGGCCTTTCCCAGCCTCCTCTCGGGACCCCGTTTTAATTTATTTGCTTCTCCGAGCATTTGGCTCATGCCAGAAATCTCCCTCCCTCCTGCTCGCTGTCTCTTCGACGAGGCTGGGTTGGCAGCTCCCCCGTCACACTGTTTACAGGGCACGCGTGGCCCTTCGGTGTTGTGTGGCCCCGGCCGAGGCCTCCGAAAGTGGCTGTTGTGAGTGACGTGGTGTCAGGCTTTATTTCGATACGTGATCAGGGTACTACAGACCCCCGCAGACACACACATACCAGTCGGCCATCCCTGCCGCTGCCTGGGGCACTGGCTGGCACGTTACCCCCCATGCGGAGTTGAAAGCCGCTCCCGCTGTTTCTTGCTTTAATTCCAGGCCTGGGCGGGGGTTGATCTTCGGGGGCCGGGGGGGTCCAGGCCGGTGGCTGGGCCCAACTGTGAGTTTAGAGGGCCGAGAGCTCCATTGCTCTCCGCTGGGCCCGCAATCGGCCCCCAGCTCCCCCCGTTCTTCCAAACCAGCAGAGCGGCTCAGTTCATGAATGTACGGCTACCGTGTTGCACAAAGGAAGTCTTGCCCTCCCTCTCTGCGGTGGCCCCGGGGGGCCAGAGCCAGGCCTAGGGGGCAGGGACGCTGCCCCGTCCCTCCAACTACCAGCGCTGCCGTAGGCTCCAGGGGTCGGGGCAACCAGTCTGAACCGGAGGGGGAGGTCACTGAGCGGCCTGCGTGGCATCGCAATGGCTTTACCCCTTGGGAGGCGGGTAGCGGACGTTGGCAGCGAAGTGGGGGGTCTGGGAGGCTGGGGGAGGAAGCAGCCTGGGTCCCCTGGGCGTGGCTGGATCGGGGCGGAGGGGCGTGTGTGTGTGTGGGGGGTGGGGGGCATGGCCAGCCGGCACTCACACCAGTGGCCGTGTACAGCGTTTTAATCTCTTGGATTGTAACTGTAAGTACGTAACAATGTCAGATTTAGAGCTGTAGCGTGTGCCTGGTTATTTCTGCAGAGCAAGCAGGGGCTGGGGGGGCATCAGGCAGGGGAGATGGGGGGGAACAGGACCCCTGTAGCTCTCTCTGCAGCAGCGTTTTGGTTGCCCACAGGGAAGTGTCCCAGCGAAGCTGTGGGAGGCGCGGACTCAGCTTCGTGCCGTGGCTGCCGAGGGCTCCGTGGCCGAGCAGCAGGAACCACCCGCAGCCCCGCGTGGCCCGAGCAGAGAAAATCGGAAGGGTGGCAGCGGGGTTCTGAAGCTGCCGGGGGGTGGGGGAGGCAGGGCTTGGGTCGCTGCCTTGCCCCCTGCTGGAACCAGGCACCGTGTCCTGAGCCTCCCCCGGCCGCTTATGACCTTGGCGGGAGCAGCTGGGAATTTGCCGCCGGGGCCCCAGAGCGGCCAGCGAGTGGATTCTCGCAGGCACCGAGGTTAGCGCACGCTGGCGCTGCCCCAGCATCCCCGTGAGCAGTGGGCAGAGGGGCCTGCCAGCTCAGGCAGCAAAGGGCAGACTGGCAGGGACAGGGTGGGGGCTGACGGGAAACGGAGCCTTCCCATTAGCAGCACCTGCTCCCTTGGGGACTGGGTCAGCAGAGAGCCCGTGGCCCGAATGGGCCCCACAGCCTGGCAGCCCCTAAGGAAGGCCACCGGGATACACGCTGCCTGTCCTGGGGATGTGTCCGCCAGCTGGCTCGATCCCCCATCGCTGAGAGGCCCTGGGCGCCTCGTGCCCACACCCGCCCCCTGTGATCAGTGCAGTGGGCTTCCCCCACCAAGGACAAACCCTCGTTTCACCCGGAGGTAGCTAAAGAGAAGGGAGGTTTGTAATGATGATTGGACACCTTATATGTAGACAGGATCTGCCCCCCCTTAGCTGGGGGCTCCCCAAACTCCCTCAGGGGTTGTGCCCAAGAACACCCTCCCCCCAAACCCACTGAGGTGCCCTGCCTGAGAGCCCCCCCCAACCCATATCTCTGCTCTGAGCTCACGCTCCAGCGCCAAATACCCCCTCCCTCCCCTCTGTTGCATGTATACACCCCCTGGCACCGTGGGTCCAGGCACTGAGCATCTCGCACTGGTTCTAAAGCGCCGCTGGTGTAACCCGGTCCTTGGGGTTCAGCCCCCTTCGCTGGTGTCCTTCCGCAGAGCCCCCGCCAGTCACCCCTCCCTGGGCGCTGTGCGGTTCCAGGCCATTAGAGCTGGCTGGTAGCGGGGCTGGTATCCATGCGGGCGCAGGTGTCGGCTCAAGTATTCCAACAGGTACATCTCTTCCGAGCTGACGTAGTGGAAGGAGATGGATAAATCCGAGCAGCTCTGGGCACCCTGTGGGGACGAGACCGAACCAAGCTCAGGCCAGCTGGGCCCGGGGGCTGCATTCCACCCAGAGTCAGCGGGGCGGCCTTGGACCCACCCTGGCTACACCCCAAGGGCAGCAACTGACGCTACCCTGCCCCAAGCCGCTGCCAGTCACAAGTCCACCCCCCACCCCCACCTTCGTGCCCCGATGCGCAGACCTGCAGGGAGAGGCCGGCCGTGCAGCACAGCACGTGGGGAAAGGGGGTCCCTTTAGGGCTGAAGATATTACATAGAATCATAGAAGATGAGGGTTGGAAGAGACCATCTAGTCCAGCCCCCTGCTCAAAGCAGGACCGACCCCAACGAAATCATCCCAGCCAGGGCTTTGTCAAGCCGGGCCTTAAAAACATCTAAGGAAGGAGATTCCACCACCTTCCTAGGTAACCCATTCCAGTGCTTCACCACCCTCCTAGTGAAATAGTGTTTCCTCCACACTAATATCCAACCTAGACCTCCCCCACTGCAACTTGAGACCATTACTCCTTGTTCTGTCATCTGCCACCACTGAGAACAGCCGAGCTCCATCCTCTCTGGAACACCCTTCAGGTAGTTGAAAGCTGCTATCAAATCCCCCCTCACTCTTCTCTTCTGCAGACTAAATAACCCCAGTTCCCTCAGCCTCTCCTCATAAGTCATGTGCCCCAGTCCCCTAATCATTTTCGTTGCCCTTCGCCGGACTCTCTCCAATTGGCCACACGCCTTCTGTAGTGGGGGGACCAAAACTGGACGCAATACTCCAGGTGTGGCCTCACCAGTGCTGAATAGAGGGGAATAATCACGTCCCTCGCTCTGCTGGCAATGCTCCTACTAATACAGCCCGATATGCCGTTGGCCTTCTTGGCACCAAGGGCACACTGCTGACTCGTATCCAGCTTCTCGTCCACTGTAACCCCCAGGTCCTTTTCTGCAGAACTGCTGCTTAGCCAGTCGGTCCCCAGCCTGTAGCAGTGAATGGGATTCTTCCATCCTAAGTGCAGGACTCTGCACTTGTCCTTGTTGAACCTCATCAGATTACAAGTCAACCCCCCACTCCCATGTCACTAGCTGTGTGGTCAGAGGCGGCTCTATGTATTTTGCCGCCCCAAGCATGGCAGTCAGGCAGCCTTTGGTGGCACGCCTGCGGGAGGTCCGACGATCCCGTGCCTTCGGCGTACCCGCCACTGAATTGCCGCCAATGCCGCGGAACCGGCGGCCCTCCCGCAGGCATGCCACTGAAAGCAGCCCGACTGCTGCCCTCCCGGCGACCAGCAGGCCACCCCCTGCGGCTCGCCGCCCCAGTGCCTGGAGCCGCCCCTGAGTGTGGTGCCTGGGAATGGGCAACAGGGGATGGATCACTTCATAGGCGTGCGCAGCCCATTTCATTAGGGTGTGCACCCACGGAGCACCACCCTGCCCTAGCCCCACCCCCATCCTGCCCCCATCCACTCCCTCCTACTTCCCACCCCGACTGCCCCCCTCAGAACCCCCACCCCCCCTGCTCCTTGTCCCCTGACTACCACCTCCTGGGACCCCTGCCCTTAACTGCCCCCCCAGAACCCCTCCCCCTATCTAAGCCTCCCTGCTCCTTGTCCCCTGACTGCCCCCCTAGAACTCTACCCCCTACCTGTCCCCTGACTGCCCCGACCCTTATCCACACCCCCGCCCCCAGACAGACCCCCAGGACTGCCACGCCTATCCAACTGCTCCCCACCCCCTGACAGGCCACCCCCAGAACTCCTGACCCATCCAACCCCCTCTGCTCCCTGCCTCCCCTAACCTCTCTCCAACCCCTGCCTCCTGACAGCCCCCCCCCGAACTCCTGACTCATCCAACCCCCCAGCTCCTTGTCCCCTGACCACCGCCTCCAAAGACCCCCCCCAATTACCCCCCCAGGACTTTCCTTGCTCCCTTTCCCCTGACTGCCCTGACCCCTATCTGCCCCCTGACAGACCGTGGGACTCCCATGCCCCATCCAACCCCCTCTGCTCCCTGCCTCCCCTAACCTCTCTCCAACCCCTGCCTCCTGACAGCCCCCCCAGAACTCCTGACTCATCCAACCCCCCCAGCTCCTTGTCCCCTGACCACCGCCTCCAAAGACCCCCCCCCCAATTGCCCCACCAGGACTTTCCTTGCTTCCTGTCCCCTGACTGCCCTGACCCCTATCCGCCCCCTGACAGACTGTGGGACTCCCATGCCCCATCCAACCCCCCTGCTCCCTGACTGCCCCCTCCAGAGACCCCCCTGCCCCTAACCACCCCCCTGGGATTCCACCCCCTATCCAACCCATTCTGCTCCCTGTCCCCTGACTGCCCCCACCCCTTATCCAACCCCCCTGGCCCTGGACCCCTTACCATGAGATGAGGGTCCTAGCCTCCCCGCGGAGCCAAACACTGCCTCACAGAAGCACGCAGCCCAGCTCCACAGGTGGGATGGGAGACAGAGGGGCTCAGGCCAGCTCCACACAGAGTGGGGTCAGGGCTTTAGCCCTGCAACTTTTGCCACTAGGGTGGCTGGGGCTCCCGAGACGGGGACTTCAACCCCACATCATCTGCCGGGGTCCGGGCTTCTCCTCCACCCCCACTCCCTCCCCCCACGTGGCTCCAGCCCCGTCTGGGGCTTCTCTTCCCCCACCCCCGCATGACTCCTGCCGGTATCTGGAGCTTCTCCCACTGCACCCAGCCCTAGCCTAGCTGGGCTCCCTTGGGTCACCTGCTGTGGCCGGAGCAGAGCCTGGCTGGCAGGGAGCAGCCATACACGTGGACGCCACGGCCCCAGCCCAAGAGGTGCGGGGCGGCCCTAGGCAAGCAGGGTCTGTGCTGCTGCTGATAGCCCTGCACTCCCACCCACACCTAACCCTAAGGCCTTTCTGTGTGTGTGAGACTCGGCCCCCGCCGGAGCTCAGGGCATTAGGGTGTGCCAGAGCACACCCGGCACACCCCGTGTGCCCGCCTATGGATTCCCTCTGGGGCACCTGGCATTGGCCACTGGCGGAAGACAAAACCATCAAGGAGTCCGGTGGCACCTTAGAGACTAACAGATTGATTTGGGCATAAGCTTTCGTGGGTAAAAACCTCACTTCTTCGGATGCATGGAGTGAAAGTTACAGCTGCAGGCATTATATACTGACACATGGAGAACAGGGAGTTACTTCACAAGTGGAGAACCAGTGTTGACAGGGCGGATCCGATCAGGGTGGATGTGGTCCACTCCCAATAATAGATGAGGAGGTGTCAATTCCAGGAGAGGCAAAACTGCTTCTGTAATGAGCCAGCCACTCCCAGTCCCTATTCAAGCCCAGATTAATGGTATTAAATTTGCAAATGAATTTTAGTTCTGCTGTTTCTCTTTGAAGTCTGTTTCTGAAGTTTTTTTGTTCAATGATAGTGACTTTTAAATCTGTAATAGAATGCCCAGGGAGATTGAAGTGTCCTGTAGTAGGTGATTTCTGGGTACCCGTCTTGCTCTGTCAATCTGTTTCCTCACTTGCCAGGTGGGTATTGTAGTTTTACAAATGCTTGATAAAGATCTTGTAGGTGTTTGTCTCTGTCTGAGGGGTTGGAGCAAATTTGGTTGTATCTTAGGGCTTGGCTGTAGACAATGGATCGTGTTGTGTGTCTTGGATGGAAGCTGGAGGCATGTAGGTACGTATAGCGGTCAGTAGGTTTCCGGTATAGGGTGGTGTTTATGTGACCATCACTTATTTGCACGGTAGTGTCCAGGAAGTGGATCTCTTGTGTGGACTGGTCCAGGCTGAGGTTGATGGTGGGGTGGAAATTGTTGAAGTCCAGGTGGAATTCTTCAAGGGCCTCCTTTCAGTGGGTCCATATGATGAAGATGTCATCAATGTAGCGCAAGTAGAGGAGGGGCACTAGGGGACGAGAGCTGAGGAAGCGTTGTTCTAAGTCAGCCATAAAAGTGTTGGCATACTGTGGGGCCATGCGGGTACCTCAGCTCTCGTCCACTTCCTGGACACCACAGTGCAAATAAGTGATGGTCACATAAACACCACCCTATACCGGAAACCTACTGACCGCTATACGTACCTACATGCCTCCAGCTTCCATCCAAGACACATCACAGGATCCATTGTCTACAGCCAAGCCCTAAGATACAACTGTGACAATGCGGTTCTGGCGGAACCCAACTGAGAGTGCCAACTCAGGACAAATTGCTCAAACAGGGCAGTTACAGCCCAAGGCTGGGGTTTTTTCCACCTCTAAGGCAAACCAAACCAGCCAGACTAGGAGGACTTCGGTCTCACCCCACTGGCTAACCGCAAGTCTCACAAGCAATCTCCTTAGACACTCCAGTTTCCCAGTACTCCCACCAGTGCCACTCGTTATGGGGACAAATGGTTATGAAAACCAATACCCCAGTAAAAGAAAAAGGTTCTCCTGATCCCAAAGGACCAAGCCCCAGACCCAGGTCAATATACAAATCAGGTCTTACCCACAAATCACGCTGCTGCCAATCCTTTAGAATCTAAAATCTAAAGGTTTATTCATAAAAGGAAAAAGATAGAGATGAGAGTTAGAATTGGTTAAATGGAATCAATTACATACAGTAATGGCAAAGTTCTTGGTTCAGGCTTGCAGCAGCGATGGAATAAACTGCAGGTTCAAATCAAGTCTCTGGAATACATCCCCCGCTGGGATGGGTCCTCAGTCCTTTGTTCAAAGCTTCAGCTTGTAGCAAAGTTCCTCCAGAGGTATGAAGCAGGATTGAAGACAAGATGGAGATGAGGCATCAGCCTTATATAGTCTTTTCCAGGTGTAAGAACACCTCTTTGTTCTTACTGTGGAAAATTACAGCAAAATGGAGTCTGGAGTCACATGGGCCAGTCCCTGCATACTTTGCTGAGGTACAAGGCTTATCTGCCTTCTCTCAATGGGTCCATTGTATAGCTGATGGTCCTTAATGGGCCATCAAGCAGGCTAGGCAGAGCTAATCTCAGCTTGTCTGGGATGTCACCCAGCAGCATAGCATAAGTTTGAAATACAGACAGTATAGAGCCAATATTCATAACTTCGACTACAAAACTGATACACACATATAGACAGCATAATCATAACCAGTAAACCATAACCTTGTCCTAGACACCCCATTTGACCCCCTTTATACAAGATTTGGGTGCCACTACAGGACCTTGGTTGCAACAATGATCTATACGGTCCCAGTTTATGTCAATAACGTCACAACAACCGAATTTGCTCCAACCCCTCAGACAGAGACAAACACCTACAAGATCTTTATCAAGCATTCGTAAAACTACAATACCCACCTGGGGAAGTGAGGAAACAGATTGACAAAGCAAGACGGGTACCCAGAAATCACCTACTACAGGACAGGCCCAACAAGGACAATAACAGAACACCACTGGCCATCACATACAGCCCCCAGCTAAAACCTCTCCAGCGCATTATCCACGATCTACAACCTATTCTGGAAAGTGATCCCTCACTCTCACAGACCTTGGGAGGCAGGCCAGTCCTCGCTTACAGACAACCCCCAACCTGAAGCAAATACTCACCAGCAACTACACACCACACCACAGAAACACCAACCCAGGAACCAATCCCTGTAGCAAACCTCGTTGCCTACTCTGTCCCCATATCTACTCTGGCGACACCATCAGAGGACCCAACCACATCAGCCACACCATCAAGGGCTCATTCACCTGCACATCCACTAATGTTCTATATGCCATCATGTGCCAGCAATGCCCCTGTGCCATGTACATTGGCCAAACCAGACCATCCCTCGGCAAAAGAATAAATGGACACAAATCGGACATCAGGAATGGTAACATACATAAGCCAGTAAGTGAACACTTCAATCTCCCTGGTCATTCTATTACAGATTTAAAAGTCACTATCATTGAACAAAAAAACTTCAGAAACAGACTTCAAAGAGAAACAGCAGAACTAAAATTCATTTGCAAATTTAACACCATTAATCTGGGCTTGAATAGGGACTGGGAGTGGCTGGCTCATTACAGAAGCAGCTTTTCCTCTCCTGGAATTGACACCTCCTCATCCGTTATTGGGAGTGGCCCACATCCACCCTGATTGAATTGGCCCTGTCAACACTGGTTCTCCACTTGTGAAGTAACTCCCTGCTCTCCATGTGTCAGTATATAATGCCTGCAGCTGTAACTTTCACTCTATGCATCCGAAGAAGTGAGGTTTTTACCCACGAAAGCTTATGCCCAAATCAATCTGTTAGTCTTTAAGGTGCCACCAGACTCCTTGATGTTTTTGTAGATACAGACTAACACGGCGACCCCCTGATACTTGTCGGAAGACAGGATACTGGGCTAGATGGGCCGTTGGTCTGACCCAGTGTGGCCGTTCTTATACAATTAAATTTAAATTAATGGAGATATCCCATCTCCTAGAACTGGAAGGGACCTTGAAAGGTCATTGAGTCCAGCCCCCTGCCTTCACTAGCAGGACCAAGTACTGATTTTGCCCCAGATCCCTAAGTGGCCCCCTCAAGGATTGAACTCACAACCCTGGGTTTAGCAGGCCAATGCTCAAACCACTGAGCTATCCCTCTCCCCTACTAATACACTCACAGCCCGGTCTGGAGAAAGCCCAGCAAGGCAGAAATGTTTTACCCTAACGAGCCGGTGACTAAGAGGGACCATTAGTCACGCTACTGGCTCTTACAGCCTATTAAGGGTCTGGCTATAAAGGATTCGTTTATGTTATAACCAAGTTGCTCCATGAGTGATAGGTGGTTAGAAGCTCGTCAGCGTTACGAGATGCGTGTTGGTGGTGCTAATATTGGCATCGCTATTTATTCAAAGGCCTGGTCTGCTGTTGTGAACCCTTTATCAGCGGTTTAGAAACAGCTCCGTCACACGGAGCACAGCTCAGACAACGCCCCGATGGAGAGATGGTGGCTCAGCCCTGCTAGAGAACACGACTATGTGAATTGAACCAACTGTGCTAGGAAAGAAACCTGCCCCGGGGGTCGGAGAGCTTATAAGTGGGGGAAAACAGCTGATCTGGACCGCAGTAAGAGACAGAATCCTGCCCCCCAAGGGCCTGCGAAGGGGTGCACACCTCAACCGCTGGATGACTTTCTCCGGCCTGGGTTAAGCAGAGATTCAGCACGTGGCTCATGGGGGTCTCCACTGGCCTTGAAGCCGACCGGCTGGGTCATGGGGATCAAACCCAGGACCGCTTGATCTAAACGCATGAGCCAGCAGACCCAGATCTGTTGGCCAAGGCTGTAGCAGGCTCATGTGGCCCCGCCAGCACTGGGGGGAAGTGGGAGGACAGAGCAGGACATCGAGCCCCGCAGCATCCACACAGCAGCATCAGCACCATCTGTAGTGAGTGGGCGGAGCCGGGCTGGTGGGCAGAGCCAAGAACAGTGCTGGGAATCATGGGACCATGACGGTCTGGTCTTAAGAGCTACGAGGCCCAGTATTCCTCTGACCGGGCCACCCACCTGTCGGCTGCCCCCCACTCCCGCCCTGAGCCGGGACTCCCGGACACTCACCAGCAGGATGGGGTAGAAGGAGTAGGTGGGATAATAGCGATCAAGCCGGAGATTCTCCATCAAGTGCCTCTCTGGGGGGAAGGGGTGGAAGGTCTCCTGCCCCTTGGTGTCCCGGGAGTCCCCTGCCTGCACCCCCATCTTCTCCATGCACTTGCCCAGCTCCAGGTCCTCCACTGGGCTGGTGTGAGTGCACACCTGGGTCCTGAAGCCCTCCACGAAGCGCCTCAGGGCCTCCTTGCTGAGGACGTAGCCGGCCCCGCCACTCATGTAGCCCTGCTTGACGAAGGGCTTGAAGCGCTTCCCGAAGTAGACGGGCTCCTCAGGCGTGTGGTTGGCCAGCAGCCAGCGCAGGTTGTCCAGCACCACGAAGGTGTCGTCGTCCGCCTTGAGGAACCAGTCGGCCTGCTCCAGGTGGTGCTGGTGGACGTACTGGAAGGCCCGGATGGTTTTCCAGTACAGCTGGTCCCGGCCTTCTTTGACATCCAGCCCCACGGCGGGGAAGCCGTCATCCCGCACCGAACTCATGAACAGCACCACATTGCAGTGCCGCGCCCACGTGGCCTGGACGTGCCGGGCCTTGGTCTCCAGGTTGCTGGGGCCCGTCATGACCCAGCACAGGATCCGCACCTTGCTGTACAGCTCGGCCGCAGTCGAATTGTCCTCCACTGGGAACAGAAGGGCAACGCCTTATTTCTAGGGCCCTACCAATTTCCCAGTCATAGGATTTTTAAAATGGTAAATGTCATGATTTCAGCTATTTACATCTGAAATGTCACTGTACTGTAACTGTGGGGGTCCTGACCCCAAAATGGGTTGTGTGTGTGTGTGTGTGTGGGGGGGGGGTTATTGTAGAGGGGTGGCAGTATTGCCACCCTTACTTCTGCGCTGCTGCTGGTGGCGGCACTGCCTTCAGACCTGGGCGGCCGGAGAACGGTGGCTGCTGGCCAGGAGTCCAGCTCCGAAGGCAGCACTGCTCGGATACTCTACACCCCAGGGGAGAAAAGGGGGCACAGTGGTGCACCCCGGGGATCCCATCACAGTGGCGAAGCGAGCGGGGTGAAATACACAGCTTGTTGTACTGAGCAAGATTTGCATTTCATACACGGGTGTAAAGATTGTACGGGCGGCTTTAAGGGTGGTGGCTAAGGACAGTCAGGAGGTGGCTACCGGTTTGTTATTTTCTGTTTGCTTATTTCGGGAAAGGGAAGTAGGGACAGAAAAGCCGGAAAATGAGTGAAAGCGGTGAAGCGACTGCGCAGTTGGAGCTTTTTAGACTGCAGGTCGCAGAAAAAGAGAGAGAGAGCACCAGAGACTATTGCAACTGATTGAGTTGGGGATTGGTCCTGCTTTGAGCAGGGGGTTGGACTAGATACCTCCTGAGGTCTCTTCCAACCCTGATATTCAATGATTGACCTGAAAGAACTGTAGATAAAAGAGAAGGAAAGAGAAAGAGAGTGAACACCTCCTGAATCTGCTAGAGAAGCAGAACCAGAACTCACCGACCCCAGCGATTCCCATCCCTCCAAAAATCCACAGTTGGGACCACTTTTGTCTTGCATACAGTGAGGCAGATGATCTGGCTGAATATCTGACCACCGTGGAAAGGCCGTGAGCAGTGCATGAAATCCCTGATGATAAGAGAGTTCCTACCCTGACTGCAAAATTAACTGGTAAAGCTCTGAATGTGTTCAGTGAAATGCCTATTGAAGATGCTTTAGACCAGGGGTAGGCAACTTATGGCCCACGTGTCAAAGGCAGCCCGTGAGCTGATTTTCAGTGGCACTCACCCTGCCCGGGTCCTGGCCACCAGTCCGGGGGGCTCTGCATTTTAATTTAATTTTAAATGAAGCTTCTTAAACATTTAAAAAACCTTATTTACTTTACATACAACAATAGTTTAGGTCTATATTATAGACTTATAGAAAGAGACCTTCTAAAAACATTTAAATGTATGACTGGCACGCGAAACCTTAAATTAGAGTGAATAAATGAAGACTCGGCACACCACTTCTGAAAGGTTGCCGACCCCTGCTTTAGACTATTGTAAATTCAAAAAGACTGTTTTGCAAAGGTTTCTGATTCCCACTGAAATATAGTGTCAAGGTTCCCTCCCCACTCTGAACTTTAGGGTACAGATGTGGGGACCCGCATGAAAGACCCCCTAAGCTTATTTTTACCAGGTTAGGTTAAAAATACGCTGCCACCACCAAGCGTTTTAACCAAATATTTATGGAGAGCCACTTGGAACTCTGCCTTTCCCCAAATATCTCCCAAGTCCCTTGTGATGTTACGAGTGTAAAATAGTATTTCATTGAAAGGTGACAGTGCCAGAAAGAGTTAATTAACTCAGACTGACCTGACCCATGGGTGAATTGTAGAAACTGGTTAGGAAGATAGGTAAATGAATAGAGCTTTGAAATGCAAGTCTGCATTGTTAGAGGTAAAAGGGTAGATGTTTGCTTAGGGCTTGTGAGGTAAGCAAACAAGTCTTGTCTATTGCTATAGTTTTAAATTCAAAAATCAAAAAAGGAATATTAACATTTATGATGATACTTGAGTGAAATAGTATTATTGTTTATATGTCTCTTTGAAGGTCGTGGTAACCTGGATCTGAACTGTTTAATGGATAAATTACCATGTGCTAATTGCCAGGATGTTTGAGAGAAGGAGAATTAAGCCTATTGTTTTCTCAGGCCGAAAGGCTGCTGGAAATGTATAAGAACTCTGGGACATGATCCTGCTGCATCTCAGATCTGCTTGGGGTTCAAGAGGGGGAAAACCTTAAGCCACAAGGATTGAGATCCCCAGTCTTTGACTGGAGCCACCCTGAATATGGACATTGAACTATAACCTATGGACTATTTCTAAAAGGACTTTTGGCAACTACATGCTCCCCTCTGCTATGTATCTGAACCTCAAGAATTGAATTCTAGTCTGTATGTATATTGATCTTTTAACCAAACACTCTCTCTCTTTTCTTGTTTAATAAATGTTAGCGTAGTTAATAAGAATTGGCTATTAGTGTGTATTTTGGGTAAGATCTAAGTTATAATTGGACCTGGGTGTGTGGCTGATCCTTTGGGGTTGGAAGAACCTTTTCTTTTATATGATGAGATCAGATTTTCAGTAATCATCATCATATCTGACAGGTGTGTCTGGACGGAGGCCCGAGGCTGGGCACTTTAAGGGAACTGCGTTGTTTGGATTTCTGAGTAACCAGGGAGATACCATAGAAGCTGCTTTGTGCTGGTTGGTAAATCTAAGTATTGGAACATCCACCAGCGTTTGGGGCTTGTCTGCCCCGTTTTGTTTGCAGTTCACCGATTGAGTGACCTCAGCTGGCTCCCACGGGCAGCACCGTCACATCCCTAAACCCCCTTTCCTGGGCAGGCTTGAGAAGAATTTCCCCCAGGCCCCTACACCCCCTTTCCTGGGAAGGTTTGAGAATATCCCCTCACCAATTAGCCCTGGTGAACACAGATCCAAACCCTTGGATCTTAAAACAATGAAAAAATCAATTAGGTTCTTAAAAGAAGAATTTTATTAAAAGAAAAGGTAAAAAATCATCTCTGTAAAATCAGGATGGAAAATAACTTTACAGGATAATCAGATTCAAAGAGCCCAGAGGAACCCCCTCTAGCCTTAGGTTCAAAGTTACAGCAAATAGAGGTAAACCTCTAGAAAAAGGAACATTTACAAGTTGAGAAAACAAAGATAAAGCTAACACGCCTTGCCTGGCTGTTACTTACAAGTTTGAAGTATGAGAGACTTGTGCAGAAAGATTTGGAGAGCCTGGATTGATGTCCGGTCCCTCTTAGTCCTAAGAGCGACCACCACCAAAAACAAAGAGCACACAAACAAAAGCCCTCCCCCCAAGATTTGAAAGTATCTTGTCCCCTTATTGGTCCTTTGGGTCAGGTGTCAGCCAGGTTACCTGAGCTTCTTAACCCTTTATAGGTAAAAGGATTTTGGTACCTCTGGCCAGGAGAGATTTTATAGTATTGTACACAGGAGGGTTGTTACCCTTCCCTTTCTAGTTGGGACATATAGAGAGTTAAATTTAGGAATCTTAAGAGGGATATTGGTCTGAGTAATGGGAAATATGAGAAAAAAATGAAAGATTTGATGGGCAAGTGGGTGAGGGGCAGAGGTTTTACAAGCTTTGAGGGGATGTTTGCTCCGGTTCCTCAAGAACATTTCCTAGGCCTGTGTAAGGCTGATGGAAAGCAGAGTCTATGGGACAAAGATGTAAAGTCTGTGGCGGAGGCGACATCTCTCGCTGATGCCTTTGAATGGACCCAGGTGTCTACTGAAAGCAAACCACCAAAAGAGGGGTTTAAACCCGGTGGGGAGGGAGGATCCCGTTTTATCTCTAGCAGAAAGGAGAGTGGCTGGGCACTGACCTCCCCAAAACCATTCCTCTAACCCTCAGCCCAAATATCCTGTAAAAACAGAAGAGCCCAAAAGGGACCAGCCGTGAAATGCCGCTGATCCCCTGAGGAATAAATGCCCTATGCTAGGAGGAAGAAGGCAAAGAATAGCTCGTGTTAGTTTTGCCGTCCGCCACACAGAAACCCCCAGGCCATTGAAACCGATCACGCTGGTTTTGTGAGATTAGCAGAACCGGATAGGAAGCACGTTAAGGTTGTCAGAATGAATGGCAGGGAATGCTTGGGGCAGAAGGATACAGGGGCCCAGATATGTCTGGTTAAGCAGAGTGTGGTCCCACAGGCTAGTGTATTACGGGGCCAAAGGGCAGAGATGGTGGGGGTGGGGGAAAGCAGATTCCTCATCCCACTAGCTAATATCCATGTGGAGTGGGAAGGTTTGGAAAATGTTTTGACCGTGGGGGTAATGGAACAACTCCTAGTCGAACTGCTTCCGGATAAGGATTTTTTCCGTGTCGCTCAGGTTAAAGTATTTGCCTGAGGCAGGAGGGAGTGTTGTGCTGGGAGCCCTGAGGGAAAGGGGAAGGTCTCAGGAACTGCTGAGGGAATAGGGGAGAGTCTCTTTGACTCCTCTGCAACTGGGGGAAGCCACATGCTTCCGGGGGGGGGAGGGTGGCTGAGACCAATTCCTGCACTGCAGCTGGAGGCAACGCCACACCAGGAAGGGATGGGGGTGTTATGCCTGTCCCGGAGAGAACTGTCCAGGTTGTTAGCTGCCAGCAGGTTGCAGAAGAACCAGAGACAGACCCGGCACTAGGGAGCAGAGAGCAACGTGTCCCAGAGGGGAGCCCAGAGAAGGGACAGGGGATCTCAGAAACCACTGAGGTGGGTGAGGATTCCTGTGACTCTAACACAGGGAAGCAGGGTGCTTCCAAGTATGGGAGGGTTCGAGACTAGCTCCTTTCCAGCAGAAGGCAGCATGCCCTCAGGATTGGGAGCAGGAGAGGGGTTGTCAGTGATTAAGGAAACTATCCCAGTTGATAGCTGGCAGAGTTCTGCAGCTGAACGAGAGACAGATCCCTTCCTAGGGAGCACAGAGAGAGGTGTTTTAGAAGAGGGCCCAGAGGAGGAAACTGGGGAAGGAATAGTGGGGATACAGGAATGTCTCCTCAGTGGTCACTCGGGAGAGGATGCCCAGGACTGAATGGCTGGGCCAACATCTGTGCACCCAGGCACACAGCCTGTGACCCAGGTATTAAGAGGGAATGGTGTAACCGACCTCTTGGAGGGGAGCAGCCACACAGCTGACTTCTCAGGGATAGAGAAAGGGGTGGCGGAGGGTACCCCAATCCAGGTCCCAGTTTTTCGGGATGCTATTTCTGATCAGTTTTTGGAAAGTAACTGTGTCTCTTTAAATCAAGATGCAGCTCCCATGCCTGTGATAAGAGAGGAATTAGTACCAGGAAATGGCCAGGTGGTAATTTCCCAGACTATAAATGACCCAACTGACAGAAAAGGGGAGTGTTTTGCCACAGGCTGGTGAGACACAGAGCGCCGTTATGGGAAAGCGTGAATCTGATCAAAGGGTAAACGCACCTAGCCCAGCGAGCACAGATAACAGCCCTCTGGGAAAAGGGGGTAGGAAAGGACTCAGTGCTGGGTGTTTTGCATTTGTACAGTCCTGGGGTTGGGAGACAGCTCCCCAAAGGGCAGGGCCGGCGCCAGGGTTTTGGCCGCCCCAAGCAGCCAAAAAATAAAAATAAAAGCCACGATCGGGATCTGCGGCGGCAATTCGGCGGAAGGTCCTTCGCTACGAGCGGGAGTGAGGGACCGTCCGCCGAATAGCTGGACATGCTGCCCCTCTCCAGAGCGGCCGCCCCAAGCACCTGCTTGCCAGGCTGGTGCCTGGAGCCGGCCCTGCCAAAGGGCCAACCCACGTGCAGGATCCCCCTGAATCCCTGTCTTGCCAGACCCTGAGGTACCAAAATCCAATGCTTAAAATAAGAACCCAGGCAGAAGGGAACACTGGAGGGAGGGAAAGAAAAGCCAGGGACTGATTACATGGGAGGGAGTCAAAGGACACCATGCGTAATGAACAAACCAACCTCGAACCAGACTCTCGGAACAGAGGCCGTGGTATCAGCCCAGCTGATATAAACATGCCGATATTAATGTTAAGTCTTGGGATAAGAATTTTGATACCAGTGTTAAACCTTGTGAGAAGATCCATTATGCACAATTTTGGGGCAGAGCCTTGGGACACGCTAGAAATGGTAATTGGGGACACCTGTAATAGCAAGACATTTTTCTGAGAACGCTGCTTCTCAGTTAATACCTGTAAACAGATTTAAACCTCACCACAGCAGAAAAAACATAACAAATCTGGTTTGCTGTGTGAAGGGGGAAACTGAGGCACGCCACCTCATGGCCTTGATGGCTGGATGCCAAAAGAACCATAACACAAACTGCCTTCAGGATAGTCAGTGATTAACCCTCTAAGGGGGGAGATGTGACATTCTATATCTTGGGGGAGCACCTGTAACCCCCATAGTCCTCATTTATATGTAATTGTGATCTTGCATATAAAGCAGGCTGTGTGAGGTAGTGGGGAAAGGTTATGATCGGCTGAAAGCCATTGTTCTAGCTAACTATTGTGACAGGGTCAGGCCAGATGGCTACAGGACAGCGATCGAAGGCAGGTATATTAGCCTCAGATTAAGCAGGTCCCTTTTCCGTAAGGTAACAGGGGCGGTTCCAGAACAATCAGGAACTTGTTGGAACCAATTAAGGCAGGCAGGCTAATCAGGGCACCTGGTTTAAAAAGGACCTCACTTCAGTCAGTGAGGGGCCCACAAGGAGTGAGAGGGGGTGCTGCTGGGGGACTGAGGAGTACAGACACTATCAGGAGGAAGGTTCTGTGGTGAGGATAAAGAAGGTGTTGGGAGGAGGCCGTGGGGAAGTAGCCCAGGGAGTTGTAGCTGTCACACAGGTTTGATGTGATCCGCACGGCCCTGGGCTGGAACCTGGAGTAGAGGGCGGGCCTGGGTTCCTCCCAACTCCCACCTGGATACAAGAGGAATTGACCTGGACTGTGGGTCTCACCAGAAGGGAAGGTCCCTGGCCTGTCCCCTGACCCACTAGGTGGATCAGCAGAGACTGTGAGGATTGTTTTCCTTCCTAGGGCTACCATATGTCTGGATTTCCCCGGACATGTCTGGCTTTTCGGTCTATAAATAGCCATCTGGGGGGGATTTTAAAAAATCTAAAAATGTCTGGGATTTCTGCCCGGCTCGGGCCCCAGCACCCCTGGCCCCAGCATCCCTGGCCCGGCTCGGGCCCCAGCACCCCCGGCCCCAGCACCCCCTGCCCGGCTCGGGCCCGAGCACGCCTGGCCCCAAGCCCCGCAACCCCGGCCGGAGCGCAGCCCGATTCCTGGGCTCTTTAAAGCTGGCCCTGGTCAGGGGACAGGGAGGGGGGGGGTTGGATGGGTCGGGAGTTTGGGGGTGGGGCTGTCAGGGGGGCAAGGGCGTGGAGAGGGGTTGGGACAGTCAGGGACAGGGAGCAGAGGGGGTTAGATGGGTCTGGGGTTCTGGGGGGGCTGTCAGGGGGGCAAGGGTGTGGAGAGGGGTTGGGACAGTCAGGGACAGGGAGCAGAGGGGGTTAGATGGGTCTGGGGTTCTGGGGGGGCTGTCAGGGGGCAGGGGTGTGGAGAGGGGTTGGGACAGTCAGGGACAGGGAGCAGAGGGGGTTAGATGGGTCTGGGGTTCTGGGGGGGCTGTCAGGGGGCAGGGGTGTGGAGAGGGGTTGGGACAGTCAGGGACAGGGAGCGGGGGGTTAGATGGGTCTGGGGGGGCTGTCAGGGGGGCAGGGGTGTGGAGAGGGGTTGGGACAGTCAGGGACAGGGAGCAGAGGGGGTTAGATGGGTCTGGGGTTCTGGGGGGGCTGTCAGGGGGCAGGGGTGTGGAGAGGGGTCGAGGCAGGCAGGTAGCAGACGGGGTTGGATGGGTCAGGAGTTCTGGGGGTCCTGTCGAGGGCAGGGAGCAGTTGGCTAGGGCATGGGAGTGCCTGGGGGTCTGTCTGGGGGCAGGGGTGTGAATATGGGGTGGGAGTGTGGATAAGGGTCAGGGCAGTCAGGGGACAGGTAGGGTTGTAGGGCATTCTCAGGAGGGGGCAGTCAGGGGACAAGAAGCAGGGGGGCTTAGATAAGCAGTGGGGTCCTAGGGGGCAGTTAGTGGCAGGGGTCCCAGGAGGGGCCAGTCAGGGGACAAGGAGCGGGGGGGTTGGAGGTTCTGAGGGGGGCAATCAGGGGGTGGGAAGTGGGAGGGAGTGGATGGGGGTGGGGCAGGGGTGGGGCTAGAGCGGGGCACCTTCCCCCCCCCCCGCCCCCAGTGTCCTCTTTTTTGCTTGTAGAAATATGGTAACCCTACTCCTTCCTTTCCCCAGGCTGGCCAGTGATGAGGTGAGCTGAGTGAGTGGCAGGTTTGAGCCGCTGGCAAAAGTGGCCAAACGAGGGCTGCCGTCAATCTCTGAGGCGAGCAAACCCGCCAATAAGCGCAGGACCCACCTTGTCACAATATGTATCTCATTAGCGCATATGAAGTTATGCGATTGTGTTGTACGGTTGTCAGGAAGTTGGAGAATCTTTTGCTTTCCAGCGACAACCGCAAGGAAAGTAACCAATGCCCGGGTGGGTGTCACACAACCATTGTCCTGCAAGGGAGCTCCAATTCAGTGACTCACCGCCATACGCCACGCTAAGGGAATTGCTCAAGCTGGCCTGGAGCCTCAGCAGCCCACCCAGACGTGCCTGGACTTGTGGTCTCCAAGCACACGGACGTAGGGGGCTTGTCTACCCCGGCACTTACAGCCCCCCCGAGTGCTGCAAGTTTCAGCGCTGTAAAGAGCCAATGTCAACAGTGCACCAGCGCCGGGAGCTATTCCCCTCGTGGGGCTGGGGTTGCCAGCGAAGACTTGCCCTGAGGGTATAAAACAGAGCACAGGGGGGCCATGCTCGGCCTTTCTCCCTCCCCCACCTGTGCTGCAAGCAACAAGGACGCTCAGACGACTGAGGACTCCAAGAGGAAAGGTTTCAGAGGATACGTGTTAGTCCGTATCCGCAAAAACAGGAGTCCTTGTGGCACCTTAGGCTAGGTCCACACTGCCCGCCTGATTCGGTGGGTAGAGATCGATCTTCTGGGATCGATTTATCGCGTCTCATCTGGACGCGCTAAATCGATCCCAGAAGCGCTCCCCCGTCGACTGCGGAAGTCCTGCTCGCCGAGAGGAGGAAGCGCTGTCGACGGGGGAGCTTGCCTGCGCCGCGTGGACCCGCAGTAAGTAAACTTAGTTCGATCTAGGAAACATCGACTTCAGCTACGCTATTCTCGTAGCTGAAGTTGCGTTTCCTAGATCGATTCCCCGCCCCAGCGTGGACCAAGCCTTAGAGACTAACACATTTATTTGAGCATAAGCTTTCGTGGGCTAAAACCCACTTCATCAGATGCATGCAGTGGAAAATACAGAGGAGACTGGCCCAGGTTTCAAGGGTGAAACCTGCGTATTATGAACTGCAATATCCAGTGGGGTGAGAGAACCTGCGTAATCCAGTGTGACAAAGTTCCTCCTCTATCTTGGTGGTTATATTTTCTTTTGGTAACTAACTCTGACCATTTTGCTTATCACTTATAATCTATCTTCTGTAGTCAAACTCCTTTTCCTGTTTATCTTTACCAGTAGGGTTACCATATTTTGAGTGTCCAAAAAGAGGACACTCCACGGGGCCCCGGCCCCGCCCCAACTCCACCCCTTCCCCAAAGTCCCCGCCCTAACTCCGCCCCCTCCCCTGCTTCCCGCGAACATTTGATTCGCAGGAAGCCTGAAGCAGGCAGCAGGTAAGCTGGGGGTGGGTGGGGGGAGGAGGCACGGCCCAGTCTGGCCCCCCCAACCGAGCGGCTCCCGCCGCCCCCCGGGCCCCGCGCCCCGCGCCGCCGGCCCCTCCCTATTTTCCCGGACATGTTCGGCTTTTTGAGATTTCCCCCCGGATGGGGATTTGAGGCTCAAAAAGCCGGACATGTCCGGGAAAATCCGGACGTATGGTAACCCTATTTACCAGTGAGTTTGCCTGAAGTGTTTGGTAAATCTACTCAGGTTTGCAAAGGCTGGTGTATGTCCACTTTCCATTGATGAAGTGGTGAACCAATAAATACATTTGCACTGCTCGTCTTGGGCAGTGCAAGATGGGATATTCCTGGGGTACAGTGCTGGGAGCTGGGGGGATTTGGCTGGTGCCTTTCTCTGTGATTCACGAGTGGCTCAGGGAGCATTTGTGCAATGTAGCTGGGGGTGGGGCTGAGTGATCACAGCACCTGGAGGGGTTTGCTGCTTGTCATTAGCAAGGCATTGTGAGAGAGTTAAAGGGGCACAGCAGTCCCAGGTTTGCGCCCCGGGGATCCCGTCACAAGTGCCTCTAGCCGCAGCACAGAAGTGTGGGTGGCCTGGTATGGTGTTACCACCCTTACTTCTGCGCTGTTGCCTTCAGAGCTGGGCACTCACCCAGCAGCTGCCACTCTCCAGCCACCCGGATCTGTAGGCAGCGCAGAAGTAAGGGTGGCCATACCGCGAATCCCTACGATAATCTTGTGACCCCCTTTTGGGTCAGGATCCCCAGTTTGAGAACCGCTGGTCTCCCCTGTGAAATCTGTGTAGTGCAGGGTAAAAGAACAGAACAGATTTCACTGTCTGTGGTGCAGTTTTCATGGCTGTGAATTTGGTAGGGCTCTATTTATTTCCCAGCACAGGAACTCTGCCATTTCCATCCCCCCACTCCCACGTAATGGCCGTTCGGCCAGGCCGGCTGCATTACAACCTCCTCTGTGATGGAGGCAAGTGGGACAGTCCCGGCTACAGAGCCTGGTTCACTCCCTGGTGCCCATCCCAAGGGCTTTCACTTGCCGCCCTTTGCACGGCACCCCTGGGAGACTGGCAGAGATTCCTCGCCTTGCACCGGTGCCTGGCTCCTGTCCCTTTGCGCACTAGGAACACTGCCTAGCTCTTACGGAGCTCTGCCTGGCCACTGATCTCAAATCCCCTGGTCACTGAGGGCACCAGCCTTAGCCCCATTTTGCAGATGGAGGAACCGAGGCTCAGCGAGAGGCAGGTATTTGCCCCAGGTCACCCGTCAGGCCAGTGGCAGAGATGCTGATAAAACTACTGACTCCCTGACCAGTGCTCTACCCACTGGGCTTCACTGCCTCTGTACATTCCCCAGGACCAGTGAAATCTGCCCGAACAACCCTGGGAGGGGGATTTCCCTGACCCAGGTCTGGGGGGAGGGGTCAGCTGTGGCATTAAAGACTGTGTCCATCCCTCACCTTGGCGGGGATAAGAGTTGTGGGTTCTTTGCACCACCGCTGACGTGCTCTGCTCTGTCCTGAAGGCGCAGATGAAGGTAAATCCTACGGCAAGCCCCACGGCCATGCCTAGGCAAAGCTGCAGCTCTTGTGTCCTGGGGAGGAGCTTCATGGTGAGATGGCACGTCCGATCTGTACGAGGTGACCCAGAATAAGCAGCCTGCCTATGACGCAGGAGTCCCCGCTAGGGCTGGCAGTGAGCAAGGGGCACAAGCAGAGCCGGCTCCTGCCCCCACAAAGCTCTCTGCACATCCAAGGAAATACTTATTGCAGACGACATGTGGTTGGACTGTGGAACTCCTTGCCACATGACTGTCTGAGGCCAAGCATTCAAAGCAGGACTGGACATTGCAATGGGTAACAAACGTTAGGCTAGTTAATGCTGGCAGATTCTGGAAGGGACATGAACCCACCTGCTTTAATCTCTATTAGACACCAGCGAGAGACAGGATTTGGGGCGGGGGCTGGTTTTATCCCATATCAGCTGACAGGGGGGTGGGGGGCGGGAGTTCTCGCAAATTCCTCAGAAGCGTCTGGTGCCAGGCACTGTCAGACAGGCCCCTGGGTTCAATGGACCTCAGTTCTGAGCCAGTGTGACCATTGCTTTGTTCCTATGGATCGGTATCCGCCTGGTTCATGGAGAAGTGGGCTGCTGGGGGCCAGCGGGGAAATGGGGGGGCAACAGAACAGGTAGGTTTGGAGCTAGGCAGGAATTTTTGCCCATTCAGCAAAACCAAAATGATTTGCAGAACCACCTTGCGTTCCTTGAATTTTCAGCCAGTCACAGGCAGGGCTTTGATGGCACCTGCCTGGTTTCTGGAAGGGCTGTGGGGGTCCCCGGTCTTCCAGGGTCTGTGATTGTATCCGGGGCTTTCAGGCTCCCTGCTGCAGAGCTGGAGGAAAGCCAGTCCAAGCCAGGGCTTCTGGGTTCATTACTCCCGGCCAGCTGGCTTCCCCAGCCTGCCCAAGTTCTGAGCCTGAGCAGCAAGCCGGCCCAGTGTCTGGAAACGCCGGGGTGCTCAGGCAGTGTGCCTGGCGGGGCTCTGGGATTGCAGATGTGAAACTGACAAGGATCATGTCAGTTTCAGGCTGCCAGGTCCCCAAGGGAACACCATTCCACTTAAATTGGTCTGGGTCCAAATCGGAACCTAACAAAACATAGAAACTCCCCTCGATCCGGGACCCTGTGTTTTGTCCACTTCTCGGAGGGTGGGCACCTGGGACACATGCTGGGTCAAGATGCTGCCTGGCTCCTGAGTCCCCAACAGCTGCTCCTGCGCTCAGCCCCGATCTCCTCCCACATCTCATCTGAGCACCCAGTCCCCGCTCCGCCCCGGCCCCTCTTTGTCTCTATCACCTGCCACCTTTTGCCTTGGCACTGATCCACCGGGACGATGCATCCCCTGTAGCAGCACGCACAGACCTCCTGCAACAATCTCACAACACCCCGACCTCAACTGAGAGTGGGCTGGATCTCTGAGTCACCCACCTGATCAGGTGTCCGCAAGGAGAGATTCATCGGAGACTTCCTCCAGTCGGGCACAGCTCACAAAGAGCGACTCGGCCCCTGCAGGGACTAGGTGCCGAGTTCCTAGAATTAACGCTGCCTCCTGCCCAGAACCCACCAACCACGTCTGGTGGCCATCCACAGCATTAAACCTGCACCCTCTGCCGGGCTGTAGCCCTGCAGGTGAGGGGGTCCGTCTGTCTAGGGACCGCTGATCTCACTCCCCTCTCCCTCGGCAGGGAACCACCGGCCCCTCCCCGGCCCCAGGGCTAGATCAGGGAGTATTGGGGTCCCTGGATGCTGCTTGGCTCTGTGATCCCCGTGGGAAGGGGGGAATATTGGCTACCCCTGGTGCTGCCATATCACCGGGGCCTGGGCCAGCGTGAAAGCAGCCGAATGTGTCTGTCCTCGTCACCTCCTGCAAAGGGCAGACTTGGGCTCTGGGTGCTCCACCCTCGTCATTTGCTCACCTTTATCCTCCTGCACCTCAGCAAAAGGGACCGGCTCCTCCTGCTTGGGCTGCAGCTCCAGCTCCTGCTCTCATTCTTCCCAAGGGCTAGGCTGCCTTGCCCGAGGCCAGCCACCACTCCCTGGAGGCGGCAGCTTCGCCTCCCTGGGGAGCAGCAACGAGTCTGACCTTGCGCTGGAAATGTGCGCACAGGAGATCCGCACGTCATGGCAACTAAACCCAAGCCCCACCCCGGAGTCCCTCCCATGTACTGTGGCACCGGGGCCTGGCACCGAACACCTGCCCCAGTGGCCATGGGACCCCAAGAGCAGAGGGACAAGGCCAGGGGCTGCCGTGGCTCCGCTCCGGGGACGAACACGGTTCCACTGGGATCTTCGCTCTCAGCTGGATGTGCTGAGGGGTGGGGTCCCATCTAGGGGGACCCGAAGCCGGTGCCCTTGTGGCGCAAACACATGGCACAGGGCGGTGGGCAGCAGCTGTCCGCATCGGGGGGGGGGCTAACACCCAGGATCCCTAGGGGCGTCTGTTTGAGGAGACAGTAGCTGGGTGGGAGGTGGTGTGACAGGCCGTGGGGGAGGAAGAGGGGGCCGGGTGGAGCAGGAGAGGAAGCAAGTGGGTGATGGGGAGGGGGTGGGGAAGTCTGAGGGGTCAGGCAATGAGGGAGGGGAAGGGAGTGCGGGGCAGGGCAGATGTCAGAGGCTCCCATATCAGGCTGGAAGGGGCGGGGAGAGGTCCCGTCTGGCCCCCTGTATCAGAGCATACCTGACAGGTGATTGTCCAACCTGTTCTTGAAAACCGCCCTAGGCCGCCTGTTCCAGAGCGTCGCTGCCCGGCGAGGTAGCAAGTTTTCCCTAACATCCCACCTAAATCCCCCCACGCTGCAGATCAAGCCCGTTACCTCTTCCCCTAGTTTCAGCGGACACGGAGACCACTTGATCCCTGGCCGCTTTACAGCAGCTC
This sequence comes from Chrysemys picta bellii, assembly GCF_011386835.1. Taxonomy (NCBI): domain Eukaryota; kingdom Metazoa; phylum Chordata; order Testudines; family Emydidae; genus Chrysemys; species Chrysemys picta. The sequence goes on along the minus strand of NC_088812.1, from coordinate 14,401,694 downwards.
TCAGCAGCTCTTCCCAGGTCCCCTCTCCGCCGTCTAAACACACCCAGGTCTTTCCACCTTTCCAGGGGGCTCCAGGTCTTTCCACCTTGCATCGGTTTTTGTTGCTCTCCTCTGGCCTCTCTCCGATTTGCGGGGTGCCCAGAACCGGGTCTGAGACACGACACTGCTGTTAATACACCCCACAATGGCACTGGCCTTTCTGGCCCAGGCTGTGGGGTGGGAGCTGCCCCCGGGCACCGGGCCACTTTGCTGTGCGAGGGGCGGCATTGATTGGGCGTGTGGGGATTGTGGCCAAGCCGAGCCCCGTGCTGGTGCTCGCTGCCACTAGGGTGACCAGATCACAGCACTAAAATATCGGGACACATTGGGGTGCTGTCAGCCCCGCCCACAGTCCACCCCCGCTCCTCCCAGGCTCCGCCCCCACTCTGCCACAGGTCCCGTCCCCTCCCCCTTGGGCCCCCCCAACTGTGCCCTTCCTCATCCCCCCAGCCCCCTGCTGGCTTGCTGCGTCCCTCCTCAGTCCCCCACCCGCCGCTCGCTCGCCTCTTCACCCTCCCCGCCCGCCACTCGCCCCTACAGCGCCAACTTCCCTTCTGCCGGGTGGGTGCTCGCCCACCCCCCGCCTCTTCCCGCCCCTGCACTGTCCTCGCTCTGCCCCCATCCCCCAAGTCCCCACCCCTGCCCTGCCTCTTCTCTGCCTCCTCCCCTGAGTGCGCCGTATCCCTGCTCCTTCCCCCTCCCTCCTGGAAAGCGCTAAGCGCCGCCAAACAGCTGGAGGGGGGGAGAAGCGCGGACGAGGCGCGCTGGGGGGAGAAGGAGGCGAGGAGTGGGGAGCTTGGCTACAATTTTGCCCCATGGATGCTCCAACCCTGGAGCACCCACGGATTCAGCACCTCCCTCCCGCTCGCCTCCTTACCTGAATATTGGGACAAATGGCATCCCGAGCGTACATTGATCAGGCCGCGGGACAAAGGGTTAAATATTGGGACAGTATATCTGGTCACCCTAGCTGCCACGATGCAGCCACCCAGCTGAGCTCAGAGCAGCAAACGAGAGACCCTGCCAGGCTGCTAGGGAGCTGCCCCTTTCCCCCCCAGACCTGGCACAAATCCTGCCTTGACCCCGTCTCTCTGGGGAGGGAGGAGATCACTCACATGCCTTCCACTCTCTGGGCATCTGGCAGATTGTCCCGGAGTCCCCAGGCGATGCTCTGGAACTGCTCCCTACGAAGCCGGTCAGGACTCCGGGGGAGCCTCCTCTCTCGGAGCAGACTGTCTCCAGGACCAGATGCTTCCACCTTCCTGGGTCTGACCTCGGAGCATTCAGCATCCCCGTCCCCCCGTGCGCTTCCCGCAGCGAGTGCGCCCGGGCGGGGTCCTGGGGAAGCCAGAGGGTCCTGCACCCCAACTCCGCAGTCAAACGTCACTCTCAGCCAGCCAAACAGAAGGGTTATTCATAGACAGGAACACAGCGTAGAACAGAACTTGTTATAATGGACATCAGTGACTTTCAGCCAAGTCATCTTGGGAATCCTGGGCCAGATGCCCTGGATTCCCCCTCCTCCAGTCCCCCCGACTGCCAGCCTCCAGCCACCGACCTCCGACACCCCCTTCATGTCCTTCCTCCTTCTCTTTGTCTCGCTGCCCAGGCCAAAGGTGTCACCTGGTTGCACTCCCCTCCTCGGTCTCAGGTTTCATAGCTACAAACGGCTGGGCCGTCTCACCTGCCCCGAGGGCCTCAGCAAAATCACACCCCCAATTCCCACCACCTACGTATCAGAGTGGTAGCTGTGTTAGTCTGGATCAGTAAACAGAACGAGGAGTCCTTGTGGCCATCCTGATTATCACTACAAAAGGTTTTTTTCTCCTGCTGATAATAGCCCACCTTAATCGATTAGTCTCATTAGCGTTGCTACGGCAACCCCCATTTTCTCATGTTCTCTGTGTATATATCGCTTCCTACTGTATTTTCCACTGCATGCAGGGGTAGGCAATCTATGGCAAGCGGTCCGAAGGCGGCACGCGGGCTGATTTTCAGTGGCACTCACACTGCCCGGGTCCTGGCCACCGGTCCCGGGGGCTCTGCATTTTCATTTAATTTTAAATGAAGCTTCTTAAACATTTTAAAAACCTTATTTACTTTACAGACAACAATAGTTTAGTTCTATATTATAGACTTAGAGAGAGAGACCTCCTACAAACGTTAAAATGTATGACTGACACGCGAAACCTTAAATCAGAGTGAATAAATGAAGACTCGGCCGACCCCTGCTCTAAGGTGCCACAAGGACTCCTCGTTCTTTGTACAATATTAGTGTGGAACAGTAAGACTCACATGCAACATAGCAAGACGAATAACCCGCCCCCTCCGCCCCCCGCGTCATCACACAGATGCACACCGGGTCAGAGCAAATTCAGAGCCTGGGGGAGCAGCCCCGCCCGCAGCAGCGCCTCTCTAGGCAACCTCGCTAGCTTGTCCTGGTTGGGCCGTGGTTATCTCTGCAGGGATGGGGAGGGTTGAGCAAAGTGCCAGCCGCTCCCTCCCCCTGAGCCGTGGCACCTGTCCTTACCCAGCCGTTCCCCCGCTGAACCTTGCAGCGAGCACAGCCACAGTTAACTCCGAACCACCACCCCTTCCCCTCCGGCTGGCAGCACAGCTCTCACCTCCTAGTGTCCCTTTGCCTCCCGCCCCTGCTGTGCAGCTGCTGCACTCCACCCCAGAGCCAGCTGTGTGATGGGTTCGGTCACAGAGATCCCCGGGACTGTCACCTGATGGGCTGAAAGTATCTCGGAGCCTAATTTTCCCTGCCAGTTTGGGACTCCCGAACCCTGCCTTGTTGAGCCGGACACGTTAGCCTACCGCCAGGGCCGTCCCTTGCTATTCTGGGGCCCTACGCAGCCCCCCTGCAGGGATGGGAGCCCAGGCCTCTGTGGGGGGGTGGGGCTGGCTTGGGGAAACCACCCCCCCAGCTCTCACCGATCGCCTGGCTGGGGCCAGGTCTGCACTTGCCGCTGCCGGTGAGTGCAGGCCCAGCCATGCTGCAGAGCTCAAGGGAGTGGGGGCGGGGCTTTGGGGAAGGGGTGCAGTGGGGAGGGCTGGGGTGGAGCAAGGGTGGGAAGAGCAGGGGCAAGGACCCTGGGGAAGAGCCGGACCAGGGGCTGGAGCAGCACGCAGCTGCGCAGGGCACCAGGAAACTTGGTGCCCCACGCAGCTGCATACTTTGCTTATGGGTAAGAACGGCCCTGCCTACCGCGACACAGACTCAGGGTCTGGGCCATGCCCCCAAAGCTGCAGACTTGAACCAAACACAGCTCAGCAGATTACCTCTCCGGCACCCAGTTCCCAGTGGGATCCAAACGCCAAATACATTTGTTTTACTCTGTATAAAGCTTATACAGGGTAAATTCATAAATTGTCCCCCCTCTATAACACTGATAGAGAGATGCACAGCTGTTTGCTCCCCCAGGTATTAATCACGTACTCTGGGTTCATTAATAAACAAAAGTGATTTTATTAAGTATAAAAAGTAGGATTTAAGTGGTTTCAAGTAATAACAGAGAGAACAAAGTAAATCACCAAGCAAAATAAAGCAAAAACACCCAAGTCTAAGCCTAATACATTAAGAAACTGATTATAGGTAATATCTCACGCTTAGAGATGTTCCAATAAGCTTCTTTCACGGACTAGACTCCCTCCTCATCTGGGCCCAATCCTTTCCCCGGTACAGTCCTTGTTAGTTCCAGCAGACATCTCCGGTGGTAAGCAGGGGTTTTCTCAGGACTGGCCTCCTTTGCTCTGCTCCACCCCCTTTTATAGTTTTGGCATAAGGCGGGAATCTCTCAGTCCCCACCCTTCCTTCTAAATGGTAAAGTACCAGTTTTATGATGGTGTGAAAGGTTGGATCACAGAAACCCCCTTGGGAGCTGCCACCAGATGTGCAAAGACTACCTCTGCTCCTGTTTTCCCTGCCAGCTCAGGACTCCAGCACTCCGTCTTGCTGAGCCAGACACTCCCGTCTGCCCCAACACAGACCCAGGTGTGAAAGTTACTAGTGACCCCCCCTTAACAGAGCAGCCTTTATGTCAACCAGTGGCCATTAGGGGGAAGCAGACACTTCAAGTACACAGTAGCCTGAACTTTTCAACCGTCTTCCCTTCAAGGCCTTAAGGTAGTTGGAGCTGGTCCCAAGCCGGTTTTCACTGACCAGATAGCAAAAGCACGGGTCTGACAACCACCAATCAAGTGTTAACACTGCAAGGACCTTTGTCTGAATATATATAAAGGATCTGTAAAATGTGTGTAAGACAGAGTTTTTGTACCAAGGTGCAAAGCTCTCCTTTCTTCTGCAGAATAAAGCAACTCTTCCTTATCCCGGTCTGGCTGTTATTGGCTCTCAGCTAGGTGGACCCGATATTTCGGTAACACAGGGTCTGAATCACTTGTCCCAAAGCTGCAAGTTTACCTGAAAACAGCTGACAGAAGTGTGCTTGTCTTTAGCACTCAGATGCCCAACTCCCAATGGGGTCCAAACCCAGATAAATCCGTTTTACCCTGCATAAAGCTTATACAGGGCAAACTCATAAATTGTTCGCCCTCTATAACACTGATAGAGAGATATGCACAGTTGTTTGCTCCCCCAGGTATTAATACATACTCTGAGTAAATTACTAAATAAAAAGTGATTTTATTAAATACAGAAAATAGAATTTAAGTGGTTCCAAGTAGTAACAGACAGAACAAAGTAAGTCACCAAGTAAAATAAAATAAAATGCGCAAATCTATGTCTAATCAAACTGAATACAGATAATCTCACCCTCAGAGATGTTTCAGTAAGTTTTTCTCAGACTGGACACCTTCCAGGCTTGGGCACAATTCTTTCCCCTGGTACAGCTCTTGTTGCAGCTCAGGTGATAGCTAGGGGATTCTTCATGATGGCTCCTCTCTCTCCTTTGTTCTCTTCCACCCCTTTATATATCTTTTGCATAAGGCGGAAACCCTTTATCCCTCTGGGTTTCCACCCCCCCCTCACTGGAAAAGCACCAGGTTAAAGATGGATTCCAGTTCAGGTGACATGATCACATGTCACTGCAAGACTTCATTACTCACTTGCCAGCACACACATATACCAGAAGACTCACAGGTAAACACAACCATCTGCAGACAATGGGAGTCATCAAGATTCCAAACCATCATTAATGACCCACACTGTACATAATTACAATAGGCCCTCAGAGTTATATTTTATATTTCTAGTTTTAGATACAAGAGTGGTACATTTATACAAATTGGATGATCACACTCAGTAGAATATAAGCTTTGTAATGATACCTTATAAGAGACCTTTTGCATGAAGCACATCCCAGTTATGTTATATTCACTTTTTACCATATTTTTCTAAAACTATCCCAGTTACATTATATTCACTTATCATGTTTTTATAAAACCATATAGACTGCACGTCACAGATGGATTTTAGTATCATGTGACATGGTCACATGTCCTGAGACCCCACAGTTCCTGGGCTGACCCACACATACACAGGAAGGTTTGCAAGTAAACAGGGCTATTTATAGAAGCACCCTTAATGGCTTCCACTTAATACGTTTACATCAGTAATACAAGTTTATATCTTCTTCTTCTAAGCTGTGACGTAGTGACGAAGTGTGGGATTTTCTTGTTTTCCAATGGTTTGCACGCAGTGGGCGTGGGACTCAGTTTCCCTGGGTGTTACTGGTTTAACGATGTGATGGGAGAGGGAGTTTGTTGTTACAGAGGACCAGCGAGGGAACTTGGGATCCCGGGAGAATGGAGACCCCAGGAGGCTCAGCTCAGGAGTCGCAGCCGGTTCTGGCCAGTGGGACGACAATGGGCTGCGAAGAGAGGACCCCGGTGACCTGACCAGAGGACAGAAGAGAGGAGAGGGGGCCCAGGCGACCCTGTTTACCTGGAGAGAAGCCAATGGACAGAGGCGGGGCTTGGGGCCAGTGATATCAGATGCCCAGCTGGGAAGCAGGGGGGATTCGGGGCTGGAGGGGGGAGCAGGCAGAGCCCACCTGGATGCTGGGGAGACTGGGATGTGCTGTGCTGAGGACCAGCTCTGAGGCCCAAGCCTGAGAGTTTCCTGTGCTGTGTTCAGCTCAATAACCCCTCCTGTTTTATGCCGGCTGAGCGTCACTCCAGTCTAGAGAACAGGGGCCATTATTCCCTCTGGGAGTGGAGGTCCCAGGGGTCCAGAGCAAGTGGGCTGTCTCACTGAAGGGGGTTCCCCCCCCATGGACCGCACGGAGCCAAGAGTGGGCACATCCTGTGATTCCGTGACATAAGCTTTGTAATGATACCTTACAAGAGACCTTTTGCGTAAAGCATATTCCAGTTACATCATGTTCACACTCATAAGCGTATTTTCATAAAGCCGACAGAGAGCAACGTCACACAGAGCCAGCTGCATTTGGGCCATGACGTCATCCCCGCATTGCAAAGCGCAGGTGGACTCAACTCTGGGAGGCAAGGGGTTAATGTCGCCACATCTCTGGCGCGAAGGCTGCCCTGCGAAGGCTGGGCTCCAGCACCAGGCCCCTGGCTATCCAGCTCAGACCCTGCTGTGCAAACACCTCAGCCCGGTGTGGGGGAGCCCGAGCAAGCACCCGGAGCCACAGCCTGGTGTCACGGAGAGTGGGGGGGCACAAGGCTTCCTGCGATTCACCATGACTCTCAGCCAGCCAGTAAAGCAGAAGGTTTATTTAGACGACAGGAACACAGTCCAAGACAGGTCTTGCAGGCACAGACAACAGGATCCCCCCCAGTTAGGTGCATCTTGGGGTCCCAGGGCACCCCAGCCCCCTTGGGAGGTCAGAGCCCCATCTGCCTCCCAGCCACGTCACCAGCCAGCTCTGAACTCTCCCCCCAGCCTTTGTTCAGTTTCCCGGGCCAAGGTGTCACCTGGCCTCTAACCCCTTCCTGGGTTCTCATGTTACATACGATGCAGACTATCCCAGCCACACTCCCCGTCAGCATTCACAGACCACAGTAAGAACAGTCCCAGTTTGTCACACCTGGATTCTGACCCCAGCCACAAAGTGGGTGCAGGAAACCTGTCCCGCCTGGCGCTGATCAGCCTCAGGGCCCCTGCCCGCACCCCGCCAGCCAAGTCCCCCTGCCCTGTATGCAGCCCCAAGCCCCACCAAGATGCCAGCAGCCGCCTGCTCTGACCCTGCCTGTGACAGGTTTGGGACTTGCCTCCGGCTGGTTGTCTCCGGGAATTAGCTCAGTCCAGTGGAGCGCCCTCTCCTAGTGGTGTCCCGCCCTTGGTTGGCGTCTGAGCCCACGCCACTCTCCAGCTCGCGGTATCCTCTTCAGGACAACTGCCCTCCGGCTATGCCCTTAGTCCATCCACACCCCCTTCTGGGGGGGGGGGGGGAAATCAGTAGTCTCTCTATGCCCCAGCCACCATGTCCAATCACACACCCCAAAGTCTAATCCCTCGTCGGGGATCTGGTGTTGTCTATGATGGCTGCTCCCTACGGCCGATGGCTCGGTGTACTGCAAGGGGAGGGACCCAGGCCTGCCCTCTACTCTGGGTCCCAGCCCAGAGACCCTCTGGCGGCAGCCTCGCCGTCCTCCTCCTCCCCCCTCATCTGTCCGCTTCCTTGGGCCGGATCCCCTACAGCCCCTTGCACCCACTAGGCCCTTCCCTTCAGGGCCTGCAGCCTGGCAGGCTACGGGCTAGAGCTCCCTTCTGCTCCCCAAGCCTGGCCAGCACTGCGCTGTCCAGGTGCTAGTCTCCCAGCTCTGGAGACTGACCTTCCCCTGTCAAAGGCCTGGGACCCACTGCTTGGTGGTTGTCTGGGCAGCCTTTATATAGGGCCAAGCTGAGCCCTGATTGGCTCTCAGCGAGCCCTTTCTTGATTGGCTGTCGGCCTGAACAGCCTCTCTGGCCTACTCTAGCCCCCTCTCGCATGGGCGCCCCACCCCACTGCCACGCCGAGGAGTCAGCGCTGACTGGCGAGTGCAGGTGCCCCCAGGCTGGGCTCAACCCACCCATTGGGGCTGGGCGTAGCTGGGCCCTGTGGGCACCGCGGTCAGCACCCGCTCAGCCCTGGGCACTGCTACGTAGCCAGAGCCCGGACCCAGCCGCAGGGCCCCGGAGCAGGGAAGCTAAAACCAGACCATTTCTTTACAAAAACCAAAGCAGCGTTTATTCACCCCAAAGCCCAATTCGCCCCTTGATTCTCCCATGAGGACAGTGATGAGACCCCCTGCTCCAGTGCACCACGTGGGGGGGGGGAGGGGGCTGCCACGGGCATTTCACAAGCCACGAGTGAGCTGTGAAGTGGTGCCATCTGCTGCGGGGTTCCTGCTCACCCCAAAGTGGTACGATCCTTGGCCCCATCACCCAACAGTGGTACAATCTATTGCCTGCTTGCCGTGCAGTGGTATGATCCGTGGCAGGGCTCCAGCTCAGCCTGTGGCCCCCTAACCCTGCAGTGGTCTGATCCCTGGCAGCACTCCAGCTTAGCTGGCAGTGGTATCGGCCATAGCCCCCTCACCATGCAGTGGTATGATCCATGGCCTGCTCACCCATAGTGGTACGATCTGTGGCAGGGCTCCAGCTCAGCCTGTGGTGGTATTGCCCATGGCCCCCTCCCCATGCAGTGGACTGATCCGTGGCAGGGCTCCAGCCAAACCTGGAGGCGGTGGTATCACCCTTGGCCCCCGCGCCATTTAGTGGTATTGACCGTGGCTTGCCACGGGGTTTTTCTCCACCCACAATTTGCGATTGGTTGGGCGCCGTGCACCTCTAGCCAAGGGCAGCGCTTCTGCCTCTCGCATGCCCGCCCACCCCTTCGTCCCCACTGCCAAGGGCCTCTCTCCAGCCCAGCCAGACCCTGCTCCCAGAACTCCTTGCCGCCACCATCACATGCCACCCCATGTGCCCCTCATCATGGCGTCCCAGCTCCTCCCCCCACAATGGGAAACCTGCCCGCTTCCTTTCCCCCATGTGCCTTCCTCAGACCTCACACCCTTCAGGCCCCCCTGGGCAGTGGGGGGGGGGGAGGGAAGATGGCTGCTGCCCCCATTATAAAGCCTTCCATGGACTGATCCAGACTCATCCCCTCCTGGAAGGGCCCATCAGACAGAGCCCGAAAGGCCCCTCAGTGGCCTGGGCTACCTGCCTCATCTTCCCTGTGCCTTGTGACCCTGCCCTATTGACTGTGGGGGGAGGGGGAGGGTGCGAGGACCCTCCCTCACCACCAAATGTAGCTCCAGCCTCCCCTTCCCCAAGTCACCATTGGTTGGGCTCCGGGCATCTCCTAGGGATTGGGTCTGTTGGATGGGGCCAGGGCAGGAGCGTGGCATCAGAGACACGGGCCAGGAGGCTGAACCCCTCACCCCAGGCCTGCCCCTGCCCTGGAGAGGACCCTCTATGGGGGGTCCCTCTGCCCCTCTACCAGCAAGGGGGGCAGTTAGTGCCAACTGGGATGGCAGCTAGCCCGAGACAGCCCCCTCCATCATCCAGTTCAGGGGCTGCCACGTGGCCGTGGCTCCTGGCCACGGCTCACCCAGGACGCCAGCCCCACATCAGGCACAGAGCCCGATCCCGGACCGACCGCCTCCTCCCAGCCCCACTACAGTTTCTTGGTGCCCTGCACCAGCAGCGTAGCGTTGGCCGCCTTCGGCCAGCCCTGGCGCTGCAGCAGGCGAGCGGCGTTCTCCGGCAGGGGCGGCTGGTAGCGGTAGCGGTAACCATAGGCCCGCAGGTGGTAGGTCAGGAACTCCAGGGTATACATAAGCTCGGGGTTCACGTAGTGGAAGGAGATGGCCAGGTCGGAGCAGCACTGGGGGCCCTGCGGAGCGCAGGAGGGGAAGGGTTAATGGGAGAGGCCCCGAGCCACGCAAAGGGGTGTGAATGGGGCAGGAGGAGCAGCCCCAATAGAGATCCCCCCTTCCCACCCCTCCACCCCCCGGTGCAAGCAGCTCCACGGGCTCCCGCGGCAGCAGCTCAGTGGTAGCTAAGCACCAATTATTCGAATCCCTGATGCTGGCAGATGCCCCGGCTCCGCTGCTCCCCCAGTGCAGCCGCGGGATCATCCCGCCAGGGGCCTCCAACGAACAGCGAATAGGCAGCATGCTGGACCTCCCCCCCATGCCCCCAATCCCATGCCTGCTCCCCTGGGGGCAGAAGGGGCATCGGCTCTGGACCAGGATCCGGCCCCCCTCGGGGCGGCACCGCTGGCTGGCTAATGCTATTAACTCTGCCCGTTTCTCCGCTGGCTTCCACGGGGCACCGTGATCACCCAACACTTTGTGAGCTGCCCGTCCACAGGAGTCCAGGCATGGAAAACTACCAGAGGCCCCAGGGACCGAGCCAACGTTGGGCTGAGACCCACCCCTTCCACGGGAGGCCACCACAGGGACCCAGACAGCTCCCTAGGTCCACGTGCTGCCAGGGTGTCTTAGAGGCCTGCGGGCTGAGCAGCTGGCACTCCAGCCTTAACCACGGAACCACGGAACCACCTTCCCTGGCCACGGAGAAGCCAGAACAGCAGGGCCTGTCCTCAATTCAGCCTGGGCACCGACACCCGGAGGATGCCACGGGGGGTGGGGGTGATAAATGCAGCCCAGGAACCCAGGCCCAGGGGAGGGGAAGGGAACGCAGCCACTGGCACCCATGCCCAGAAGATACCATGGGAGGGGGGCAGGCAGGCGGTCACGTACCTCCACGATGGGATAGTAGCAGTACTTCCAGTACCAGAAGCTCTTGGAGAACTTCCCGGTGAGGTGGGATTCGGGCCCAAAGGGGTGGAAAGTCTCCCGCCCAGCGGCGTCCCGGGAGTCCCCCGCCCGCACCCCCATCTTCTCCATGCACTGGCCCAAGGCCAGGTCCTCCACCGAGGTGGTGTGGCTGCACACCTGGGTCCTGAAGCCCTCCACAAAGCGCCTTAGGGCCTCCTTGCTGAGGACGTAGCCGGCCCCGCCACTCATGTAGCCCTGCTTGGCGTAGGGCTTGAAGCGCTTCCCGAAGTAGACGGGCTCCTCAGGCGTGTGGTTGGCCAGCAGCCAGCGCAGGTTGTCCAGCACCACGAAGGTGTCGTCGTCCGCCTTGAGGAACCAGTCGGCCTGCTCCAGGTGGTGCTGGTGGACGTACTGGAAGGCCCGGATAGTTTTCCAGTACAGCTGGTCCCGGCCTTCCTTAGTGTCCAGCCCCACGGCGGGGAAGCCGTCGTCCTGCACCGAACTCATGAACAGCACCACATTGCAGTGCCGCGCCCACGTGGCCTGGACGTGCCGGGCCTTGGTCTCCAGGTTGCTGGGGCCCGTCATGACCCAGCACAGGATCCGCACCTTGCTGTACAGCTCGGCCGCAGTCGTGCTGACCTCCCCTGGGCGCGGAAAGAGCATTAGGGGCACAGGGGTGACGCCCCCACCTCCCCAATCACCCCAAGACTGAGCCGGCCCCTGGCATAGCTGCGGGCACCGGTGCCAGGGCCTCCCGGAGCCCATCCAACCTGGTGTACACGCTGAACTGGGCAAGGACAATGGGAGGTGAGGTGGGCGGGGAGGCCGGGCCTCTCTCATTTACTTGAAAGTGCAATAAATCTAGGCCAGCGTGAAACTGCTTGGACGGGACCATTCTCCAGTTCCCCCTGCCACCCACCTCCTGGGGGCGATTCCTGCCTTGGGGCCCAGCGCACCGTCTGTACAGCCCCACAACCCAGTGGGGATGCTACATCAGGAGTTCCCTGCCCCAGCGCCAGGATTCCCTCTGTCTCCACCTTGGCTGCCCCACTCCCTCCCCTAGCCTCTGCACCATCAATCCCCAGCCCCCACGCCCTGCAGAGACACCGCGCTCCACGGCTCTTGCGGGATCCCTCCACGCCCCAGTCCCGCCCACCTGAGAGGTGCGGGTGGCCAGCGCTGAGGAGCGCTGGGTGCTGGACAACCCAGGCGTCAGGGTGGGGCGTCTGGCTCTCGGGGCCCGGGGGCTGCGGCCAGAGCAGGCCATTGAGCAAGTAGAAGGTGCTGATGAAGCCGGTCACGATGCCCACGTGGAAGGCCAGCCAGGAGCCCTTGAAGCCCCCCAGTGCCATGCGGCCCGGCTGCCCAGGGAGGGCTTCACACAGCCTAGGGGGAAAAGAGCGGATCAGGCTGCGGGGGGGGGGGGTGGGGAGAGCTGGGTGGAGCCACCAGAAGGGGCAACTCTTCCCCCCACCTTGCGGCTTAATAATTAATTACCAGTCAGGCTCAGACGGGACAAGAGCAGAGTCCAAAGCTAAACCCATAAAGGGGCAGAGACAGAGCTGGGAACCGCCCGGCTGGCTCCGGTTCCGGCTCCCACGCCCTGCCAGGGTCCTGGGGGGGGCAGGATCTGCCCCAGCTGTTCCCCGCCCGAGCCAGGATTTCTGCTCCTTCAGGACACTATCCCCCCTCCCCAGTTCCTTCTCCAACATTCGTAGCCCTGAGCGAGCTGGGATGGGGCTCGAGCCCCAGTTACTCCCCCCCCATCCACAGCCCCCGGGGCCGTGGCAGAGAGGGGGCACCAGTGACGCCAGCCAGAAGCACGTTTGCCAGGAGTGTCCCCGTCCCAGACCCTGGGCTGGGAAAGTGCCCAACGCAGCAGCCAGGATTCGGGATCGCGCTGAGTGCCCACCACGGGACCCAAGCAGCACAGGGAGGGGCCCGCAGGCAGCGAGCCTGCGGCAGGGCCATGCGTCCAGCGGGCACCGCCCTGACCGAGTCCATGCGGCAGCAGCCCAGACCCACGAGCGTGGCCCCATCACCTTCCCCAGCAGGGCAGAGTCAAAGTTCTATGGAGGTGGCAGATAAATGGAGGGGGCACAACTCCCCCTGCAAAACCCAGCAACGCGGTGGGGGGGGGGTGTCAGGGGCTGCAGTGGCCATAAACAAAAACCCAGCATTTATGGGAGGGGGGGGGGATTGGGGGAACCTAGGGACACAGCCACAGACTGGGGGAGGGGGAAAGGGATAAGCCCAAGGGGGGAGGAAGAGGTAGATGTAGAGATGAGCCCCAGGGTGGGGGGTGTGGGGACGAACCTCGGGGTGGGGGTGCAGCCCAGACGTTCCCAAGCTGGGAAGATCCTGGGCTAGAAATGGGCACCTGAGCTGCAGAACCCAGCCCAGCCCCCTCGCGTGCCTTCCATTATTAATCAGAGCTAAGTGGCAGCTGCTGTTAATTAATCACCAGGTCCCAAGGGGGCAAGAGAACAAACAGTCCGGGAGGGGGGCTGAGAAGGGGTCCCAGGACGGGGCTTTGGTGCAGAAGCAGCCACCGGAGGTGGGGTGGCGGGGAGAGGCTGGGAACCGAAGAGTGAGATAAATATTAGCAGGTGGGGGGGGGACACGATGTGCCATGGGGCATGCCCCCCCCCCAGAACAGTGAGATGAGAGGCTTTGATCTCTGCTGCCCCTCTGACCCCGAGAGCCCCATGAGCTCAGCCCCAAGGGAGATCAATGGGTCACCGATCAGGGCACAGACAGGGAGGGTCCTGGGGCCGTTCCCCTGCATCACACGACTTGGGAGCGCTCAGTAGGTTGGCGAACATGCCAGGAGGAGAATGGGGGGGGGGGTCATCCCCATGACCTGACCTGCGGGGAGGGGGGAGGCAGCAAAGGGGGGGCATCTTTCTTCAGAGGGGACCCTAACCTGAGCTCCCACCCCAGGGGGATGCTAACGACTCCACGGGGACCCAGCCAACTGGTCTGCCTGGGCGACGGCTAGCAGAGGCAGGATGTTGGCAGAGGCTATTCCACCCCCACCACCCCTCCTGTGCCCGTGTCTCCCCCCACTGGGCAGATCCTGCCCTTCTGCTCCGGGGACCCCGGCCTCCTTCCAGGCTCAGAGCTGGGTCCGAAATGAGGTGGAAGTGACCCCAAACCCCCAGAGAGCTGGAGGGGGAAGAGTCGGGGGGGTGGGCGGGAGGGGAGCAGAGGCAGACGACCAGAGAGCGACAGTCAGGTCGAAACTAGGTCAATCCATCCCAGTGGGTGACGCCAGGACGTTCAGGGAGTCTATGGGGCTGGGCAGACCCCCCTCCACCAGTTCAAGCCTCCCCACCGCATGATGGGCCGTGTCTCCCCCACCCAGCCCCTTTGCCATCCCTGCCCCCATGCATCTGGGGGGAGCCGCTCCCCGTCACTCACCAGGAGAGCGTAGCCCCCAGGCAGCCGGCAGCTCCCCAGAGACTCCAACAGGCAGTCGGGATCCGATGAGCATCCCAACCCCCGTCCCCCCCTTGCTCTCCCCCAGGCTGCTGGGAAGGGCTGGCGGCCACAGCAAACCAGAGCTGGCTGATGAGCATGGAGAGATGGGGAGGGGGTTTCCATAGCAACGGGGGGGGGCCTCTCTGCCCAGCCAGACCCCGCTAGAGGGAGGGGATGGATGGACAGAGGGACAGAACCACCCAGCGCCCTTCACATGTCCCCCCTGGGTCTCCTCCCCACCTAGGCCTCCATCCACCCAGTGCCCTCCATGCCCCCCAATGTCCCCCAAGTGCCCTCCATGCCCCCTTGTGCCACCCCCATGCAGTGCCCTCCACCACCACACCCAAGTGCAGCCAGTATCTTCGCCCTTAAGAGACCCTCCATATGCCCTAGGTTGCCACCCCAGCATCCAAGGGGACCCCCAGCCAGCACCCCCCCATCTCCTGCCCCCCTCCACCCAGAACACCCTCTGATTCAAGTGATCCAGACAGCCCCCAAACCCCACTCTGCAACCTCCATCTCCCCGCTCCAGGGGCACACCCCCCACACTCACACACACTCACACCTGGTGCCCACGCCGAGCCGCCCCCCACCTTCCGCTCACAGCTGGGCTCTTTACTCGCCAGCCCCTGGAGGGCTCAGAGCCAGGTCCTTGGGCTACAGCCGGGCTGGTCTCCTCTCCCTAAGTGGGACCGGTCCCGATGGGACTCAGGCCCAGAATTAAATTAACCCCACAGCCCTGGTTCTTCTGCTCTTTGCAGTAGGGGGTGATCCCCTCCCCCCTGGGGCTGGGCTAGCAGAGTCAACGGTCAGGAAACTGTCACCACCACCATGCGGGGGTGCAGGTCAGCCCGATGTGCCCCCTGCCCGCTCCCACGCACCGGCTCTGCCGTCTGTACCCCAGCGCCCGAAGGAACAACCCTGCCCTGCCAAGGGACCCCTCCCAGCTCTGCTCCCTGGGAAATCCAGCCATGAGGGGGTTGGGGATGGTCCAGGGGCCCTGGAATGGGAGCCCTGATGGGAGTCACCTTCCCGTCCGAGTGGAGTGCGGGGACCAGCGGATTAAGGGACAGGAGCAGAGAAAGACAGAGGGAGCCCCCTACCAAAGGATGTGCGGGGGGGAGGGGTCCTAGCCCCCCCCAAGAGGGGGAACACTGGGGGGGCACAAGGGGGAGAACAGAGAAACCTTGGGGGTGGGGACACCAGTAGATGGAGGGGGTCAGAGGTAAGAGGGGGAGTGGGCAGTGCCAGGGAAGGGAAGGAGCATCCAGGGGCAGAGGGAAGGTGGGGGGCCCTAGGGCAAATGGGGTGCTGGGAGGATGGGGGGCACTGGGGGGACTCCAGAGGACATGGGAGGGAGAGGGAAGGTGGCACCCTAAGGGAGACAGAGTGGCAGGGGGATGGGGCAGACGGGGGGACTCCAGGGGAGACGGAGTGGCAGGGGGATGGTGGCAGATGAGGGACCCCAGGGGAGACGGGATGGTGAGGGGATGGGGCAGACGGGAGGGAACCCAGGGGAGACGGGATGGTGAGGGGATGGGGCAGACGGGAGGGAACCCGGGGGAGACGAGGTGATGAGGGGATGGAGCAGACGGGGGGGACCCCGGGGGAGACGAGGTGGTGAGGGGATGGGGCAGACGGGGGGGGGAATCCCAGGGGAGACGGGGTGGGGAGGGGGTGGGGAGGGGATGGGGCAGACGGGGGGGGACCCCGGGGGAGACGGGATGGTGAGGGGGATGGGGCAGACGGGGGGGACCCCCAGAGGAGACGGGATGGTGAGGGGGATAGGGCAGACGGGGGGGACCCCGGGGGAGACGGGATGGTGAGGGGGATAGGGCAGACGGGGGGGACCCCGGGGGAGACGGGATGGTGAGGGGATGGGGCAGACGGGGGGGGAGACGGGGTGGTGAGGGGGATGGGGCAGACGAGGGGGACCCCAGGGGAGACGGGGTGATGAGGGGATGGGGCAGACGGGAGGGAACCCAGGGGAGACGGGATGGTGAGGGGGATGGGGCAGACGGGGGGACGGACCCCAGGGGAGACGGGGTGATGAGGGGATGGGGCAGACGGGGGGGACCCCGGGGGAGACGGGATGGTGAGGGGGATGGGGCAGACGGGGGGGGGAGACGGGGTGATGAGGGGATGGGGCAGACGGGGGGGACCCCGGGGGAGACGGGGTGGGGAGGGGATGGGGCAGACGGGGGGGACCCCGGGGGAGACGGGGTGGGGAGGGGATGGGGCAGACGGGGGGGGGACCCCGGGGGAGACGGGGTGGGGAGGGGGCAGACGGGGGGGACCCCAGAGGAGACGGGGTGGTGAGGGGATGGAGAGACGCCGGGTGGGAGTGGGGCAGAGGTGTGGGGAGAGGTCGGGGGTGGGGCCGCTCTGATTTAAATCCCCCCAGATCTGGGGGGGTGTCAAGGGACCCGCGGCACCGTTACCTTCCCAGGACCGCGGGAGCAGAGCGGGGAGCGGCCGGACTCGCCCCGGGACCCCCGGCAGCAGCAAAGCCCCCGGCCCAGGCGCCCCACGGCGGCCGCCTCCGCAGCGGACTCCCGCAGCGCTACATTGTATCCAGCTCGGAGATAAGGCCCCGCCCCTCCCTGCGCCCATTGGCCGCCGAGCTGCCAGCCCGCTCCTGATTGGCTCAAGGACCCCCCAGATGGGAAGAGGGGGCGCTGGGGCTGGGACTCCTTGCCCCCCCCCCCCAGATTGGGGAGGGGGACAAAGAAGGGGGAGGGGTAGTCACAAGGGGGGGGAGGACCCAGTCCCAGCTGCTCCCCCCCTTCAGCAAATAGGGGAGGGGAAATGGGGGGCAGGGTAGGAGAAGGAGGAATGGGGGGAGGCGGGCTGGGGACACACCTTGCCCCATAGCCGGATGTGGTCCCACCCCAACACTTGTCCCCCTGCCCCATAGCCAGGTGTGTGTCCCACCCCACCCCAACACTTGTCCCCCTGCCCCATAGCCAGGTGTGTGTCCCACCCCAGCACTTTTCCCCCTGCCACATAGCCGGGTGTGGTCCCATCCCACCCCAACACCTGTCCCCCTGCCCCATAGCTGGGTGTGGTCCCACCCCACCCTGGCACCTGTCCCTCTGCCCCATAGCCAGGTGTGTGTCCCAACCACCCTGGCACCTGTCCCCCTGCCCCATAGTCGGGTGTGGTCCCACCCACCCCGGCACCTCTTCACATGCCCCATAGCTGGGTGTGTGTCCCACCCATCCCGGCACCTCTCCACATGTTCCATAGCCAGGCTTGTGTCCCAACCACCCCGGCACCTGTCCCCATGCCCCATAGCCAGGTGTGTGTCCCACCCCACCCCACCCCGGTGTCTGTCCCCCCCTGCCCCATAGCCGGGTGTGGTCCCACCCACCCCGGCACCTGTCCCCATGCCCCATAGCTGGGTGTGGTCCCACCCCCTCCCGGTCCCTGTCCCCGTGCCCCATAGCCAGACACGTTCCCCCTTCCCCCATCCTTCCAGTCCACATCCCTATGTTCCATATGTCCCATAGCCGGGTGTGTCGCCCTCTGACCTGGCGGGGGGTGGAGGGTGGAGGTGTCTCCCTGCTGCTCACCTGGCTGGGCGGGTGGTTTTACTGGTTTGGCAGGAAAACCATTTCTTGCCCTTGCCTGTGAACCTGGATTTTACCTATATGGGCAGGACGGAGCCCAGCCCTTGTGCAGGGCGGTGGGGGTGGGGCATGTTCATTGGGGGTGAACCCTCCTACCGCTGCTGACACCCTGTCCCGGAGTCACTGGGGGATGCTCTGGAATTACTCCATACAAAGCCAGTCAGGACTGTAGGGAGCCTCCTCTCTCGGAGCAAAAAGCTTCCACATCTTCAACCTTCCTGGGCCTGACCTCGGAGCATTCAGCATCCCCGTCCAAACCGTGCGCTTCCCACAGCGAGTCCGCCCGGGCGGAGCTCCTGGGGCAGCCAGAGGGTCCTGCCCCCCAACTCCGCAGTCAGACGTGACTCTGAGCCAGCCGGTAGAACAGAAGGGTTATTAGATGACAGGAACACGGTCTAAAACAGAGCTTGTAGGTACAGAGAACAGTACCCCTCACAGTCAGGTCCATCTTGGGGGGTAGGGAGCCCAGAGCCCGGTTCCGGGCCTCCCTCCGTTTCCCCAGCCAGCTCTAAACTGAAACTCTCCAGCCCCTCCTCTGGCCTTTTTCTCTTTTCCCGGGGCCAAAGGTGTCACCTGGCCGCAACCCCCTCCTGGGTCTCAGGTCACACAGGTGCAAATAGCTCGGCAGTCTCACCTGCCCCGAGGGGCTCAGCAAACTCACACCCCCAATTCCCACCACCTACGTATTGGTGCAGGACACTGGGGAAACTCAGGTACTCCCAGTAATAGTATAGGCCAGTAAGGAGATGAATAAAACCCCACTTCGTCACACACCCACCCACCCCAGGGCAGGAGTTGGTCCGTGCTGGACTGGGGCCCATTCTCCAAAGGATCAGTGTTTGTTCTCCTTACCTGGATGAGTAGGAACAAAGAGCAGGCTCTAAATGGCATCTTCATCTGATCCAGTGAGCTAACCGCACACAGCAGCCGTTCCTGGGGCTGGCATGAAGTGCCCTGTGATGGGGGCGGGGCGGGGGGGGGGGGGGGCTGTTAGCTACCCAGGATGGAGCCCTAGTCCCATTGCCCCAGAACACAGGTTCACACCTGCATGCAGCGGCTATGGGACAGCCCAAAGCATGCCCCACCCCCACCCAAGGAAGGTGCTTCCTGAACTGGGCTGATGGCACAGACTTGGATTTGCCAGCCTCAGATGCAGGCTAGGACAGGAGGCTGGGGGCGAGCGGGCGGGTGGGTGGGTCAAACTGGCAACAAAAAGACTACTGCAGGCCCTGCCCCCCCACCTCTATTTACACACACAATTGCCCACTTTGCACACAGAGCTGAAGTAATCGTGCATGGGTAAATCCAGCCCCTGGAGTGCTCAAAAGTCAACGTCCCCTTCCTGAACTTGGCTGCAGCCAGCCCCCCGGGTCAATTGCACCCGCAGACCGCTGGGAAGGCTAGAAAAACAGAAAGCCGGGATCCCACAGGACCTGGAAGTGGCTAGACACATGCAGGGGCCAGAGGGCTTGTCACGAACTCACAGGTCGCGCTCACTCTTGGCCCCGCACAGTCCCTGGGGGGAACCTCCTTCAGTGAGACAGCCCTTCTTGGGGGTCTACTCTCTCTCAGGGATCAGGCCCCTCCACCTCCTGGAACCGCACCTCTCTGAGCCTTAGTACACCTGTCTCTCTCTCTCCAGTCCCAAGCCCGGCCATGTGCTTCCCAGCTGGGTATCGCATCTGATATCACCTCCCACAAGCCCCGCCTCTGTCCATTGTCATCTATCCTGGTAAACAGAGTCGCCTGGGCCTCCTTTCTTCTGTCCTGCTCTGGCTGGAACCGGCTGGTCAGGTCACCGGGTTCCTCTCTTCACAACCCATTGTCCTCCCCGGCCAGAACCGGCTGTGACTCCCGAGCTGGGCCTCCCGGTCACCAGTCACTGGGTATCCATTCTCCAGGCCATTGGCCGGCCTCGCTGGTCCTCTGTAACAACAAACTCCCTCTCCCCTCACCTCGTTAAACTATTCAACTGAGTCCCACCCCCTCTGCATGCAAACCATTGAAAAAACCAAGGAAAAACCAAGAACACCCCCCACTTTGTCACATCTCTCCCCCTTCGAGGCTGAACTGAGCGGGGTCACTTAGCCAGTGACCTGGCGAAGTTCAGGGTCCCCGCCCCGTGATAAAGCATCGGCTATAACATTGGCCCTCCCCCTCACATGGGCCACCTCCATGTCATACCCCTGGAGGAGCAGGGCCCACCTCAGCAGCTTGGCATTGGCCCCTTTCATTTGGTGCAGCCACGTCAGGGGCGAATGGTCGGTGTACCCGGTGAAGCGCCGCCCAAATAGATACGGCTGCAGTTTGTTAAGGGCCCCCACCATGGCCAGGCATTCCTTCTCTATGGCCGCGTAGTGCTGCTCCCGGGGCAGCAGCGTCTTGCTCAGGTACACAATGGGGTGTCTCTCCCCCTCAGTATCAGTTTGCATCAGCACCGCCCCCAGCCCTGTGTCCAAGGCGTCAGTGAACACCAGGAAGGGTTTGTTAAAATCTGGGTTTACCAGCACCGGGCCTTGGATAAGTGCCCCCTTCAGCGCACAGAGAGCCCTCTGGCACTGCTCAGTCCAGACCACCTTGTCCGGCTTTCCCTTCCTACACGGCTCTGTGAGGGGAGCTGCCAGGGAACTAAAGTGGGGAACAAACCTCCGGTAGCACCCCGCCATCCCAATGACAGCCTGGACCTGCTTCTTAGTCTGGGGAGCAGGGCAATCCTGGATTGTCTCCACCTTGGCCGGCTCCGGCTTCAGGTGGCCACCCCCCACCTTGTGACCCAAGTATGACACCTCTGCCATCCCCACCTTGCACTTTCCAGCTTTTATGGTCAGTCCTGCATCCTGGAGGTGACCCAGCACCTTCTTCACCTGGGACACATGTTCCTCCCAGGTCTGGCTAAAGACATAGATATCGTCAATATACGCCAGAGCAAAGTCCTCCATCCCCCTTAGCAACTGATCCACCAGGCGCTGGAAGGCGGCAGGTGCCCCCTTGAGGCCGAAAGGCAGGACCAGGAACTCGAAGAGCCCTATTGGGGTGGTGAAGGCGGACTTCACCCTGGCCTCCGGGTCCAAAGGCACCTGCCAGTAGCCTTTGGTAAGATCCATGGTAGTGAGGTACTGGGCGCCCCCCCAACTTGTCTAAGATCTCATCGGTCCTTGGCACGGGGTAGGCATTGGACACCGTAATGGCATTGAGCTTCCGATAGTCCACACAGAACTGGATCGACCCGTCCTTCTTGGGGACCAGCACCACGGGTGAGGCCCAGGGGCTGGAGGACGACTGGATCACCCCTAAAGCCAGCATGTCTCTGACCTCTCTCTCCAGGGCCTGGGCTGTTTTCCCAGTAACCCTGAATGGGGAACACCTGATGGGAGGGTTGGCTCCCATCTCCATCCAGTGGACAGCCAGATTAGTGAGCCGAGGCCGGCTGGAGAACAGCTGCCGGTATGAATGCAGCACCTCTCTGATCTCTGCCTGCTGGGCAGGGGTTAGCTGGTCTGAGAGGGGAATTGATTCTAGTGAGGGGTTAGCCCCAGCCTCAGGGAGGAGTCCCACCAGGGGGTCCTCTCCTTTCTCCTCCCACTGCCCACACACAGCCAGCACCAACTTCTCCCTGTCCCAGTATGGCTTCATCGTGTTGACATGGTGCACCTGGAGACTGGGTGCCCGGTTGGACAGTTCCACTACATAGTGTCAAGTATCAGAGGGGTAGCCGTGTTAGTCTGAACCTGTAAAAAAGAAAAAGAAACCAACAGAACTCCACTGGCCATCACCTACAGTCCTCAGCTTAAACCTCTCCAACGCATCATCAGTGATCTACAACCCATCCTGGACAATGATCCCTCACTTTCACAGACCTTGGGAGGCAGGCTAGTCCTCGCCCACGGACAACCTGCCAACCTTAAGCATATTCTCACCAGCAACCACACACCGCACCATAACAACTCTAACTCAGGAACCATCCCATGTAACAAACCTCGATGCCAACTCTGCCCACATATCTACACCAGCAACACCATCACAGGACCTAACCAGATCAGCTACAACATCACCGGCTCATTCACCTGCACGTCCACCAATGTAATATATGCCATCATGTGCCAGCAATGCCCCTCTGCTATGTACATTGGCCAAACTGGACAGTCACTACGCAAGAGGATAAATGGACACAAGTCAGATATCAGGAATGGCAATATACAAAAACCTGTAGGAGAACACTTCAACCTCCCTGGCCACACAATAGCAGATGTAAAGGTAGCCATCTTACAGCAAAAAAACTTCAGGACCAGACTCCAAAGAGAAACTGCTGAGGTCCAGTTCATTTGCAAATTTGACACCATCAGGATTAAACAAAGACTGTGAATGGCTAGCCAACTACAGAAGTAGTTTCTCCTCCCTTGGTGTTCACACCTCGACTGCTAGCAGAGCACCTCACCCTCCCTGATTGAACTAACCTCGTTATCTCCATACTGATTTATACCTGCCTCTGGAAATTTCCATTACTTGTGTCTGATGAAGTGGGCATTCACCCATGAAAGCTTATGCTCCAATACTTCTGTTAGTCTTAAAGGTGCCACAGGACCCTCTGTTGCTTTCCATGACATAGTTCACCTTGTTTACCTGTCTGATGACCTTGAAGGGGCTGTGACGGTGCTGCCCGTGGGAGCCAGCTGAGGTCACTCAATTGCAAACAAAACGGGGCTGACAAACCCCAAAAGCTGGTGGTTATTCCAATACTTAGATTTTCCAAGCCAGCACAAAACAGCTTTTGTAGTACCTCACTGGTTACTCAGAAGTCCAAACAACGCAGTTCCCTTAAAGTTCCCAGCCTCAGACCTCCGTCCAGACACACATGTCAGATATGATGATGATTACTGAAAATTTTATCTCATCATATAAAAGAAAAGGTTCTTCCAATCCCAAAGGATCAACCACATACCCAGGTTCAATTACAACTTAGATCTTACCCAAAATACACGCTAATAGCCAATTCTTATTAACTAAGCTAAAATTTATTTAAAAAGAAAAGAGAGAGAGTGTTTGGTTAAAAGACCAATATACATACAGACTTGAATTCAATTCTTGAGATCCAGATACATAGCAGAGGTGAACTTGTAGTTGCCAAAAGTCCTTTTAGAAATAGTCCATAGGTTATAGTCCAATGTCTGTATTCAGGGTGACTCCAGTCAGTGACTGGGGATCTCAATCCTTGTGGCTTAAGGTTTCCCCCTCTTGAAACCCAAAGCAGATCTGAGATGAAGTAGAATCATGTCCCAGGGTTTTTATACATTTCCAGCAGCTTTTTGGCCTGAGAAAACAATAGGCTTAATTCTCCTTCTCTCAAACATCCTGGCAATTAGCGCAGGGTAATCTACCCATTAAACAGTTCGGATACAGGTTACCACAACCTTCAAAGAGACATATAGACAATAATACTATTTCACTCAAGTATCATCATAAATGTTAATATTCCTTTTTTGATCTTTGAATTAAAGTTATAGCAATAGGCAAGACTTGTTTGCTCAGGTCTTGTGATGTAAGATTTCTAACAATGCAGGCTTGCATTTCAAAGCTCTATTCATTTATATATCTTCCTAACCAGTCCTTAAGGTTCACCCGTGGGTCAGGTCAGTCTGTGAGTTACTTAACTCTTTCTGGCCCTGTCATCTTTCAATGAGATATTATACTACACTCATAACGTCACACCCCCAATGCAAAATTGATGCAGGATGGGATGACACAAACGTCACTGACTGCATCCCAAGAGCTCCCCATCCTGGGTTCTGTCTCATTACAGCTTGTACCGGGTTAGAAGCCATACCAGTGTATAACAGAAATGGTTTACCCAACTCATGTTCAGTAACATGATTGAATCTCTTTACAAACACAAGGTACAACTTAGTTAGAACAATAGTGGATTGGATCTGCTCTGGCAGCAGGATTCCTGTATATTTCATGTGATCTCGCCAAGAGCTAAAGAAACTAGCTACTTTATTTATACACGCTCTGGCAAATGTTTGGAACCCAATTAACATCAAATCAACAAAGATATTAATGTTGTTCACAGTGTAGGAATCTTGGTATTTAGCCGTGAAAGCAATATGGTAGTGTGCCTCAGTTTCCCTTTTCATACAGCACATCAAGTCTGGAATGTCTCTTCTCCTGTGAAAAGTTCTAATACTGTTTATAGGCATTAACTGTGCAACATTAGCATTACAAGACCCTCTAACACAAGGCGTGTCCTTATGTATCACTTGCAACATGTTCAAGGGATTTTCCAAAAGATTAGGCACATTGTACATTTTTACAGTTCTTGGTAATAGCAACACATTAGTTACAAAAATTACCATTAGCAATAACAACAAATTTATTGCGAGTGTCCATCTACAGTCATGTTTGTCATGCCACACCTTTGGCTCAACACCCTTAGAGTTTGGGCCTTTTAGGGTTAACCTGTGGCTTCCCTTTGCAAAATTGAGTTCTCCTTGTCCTGCAGGATTAAACCCTGATTTCTTTTGCTTAACAGAATTTACTGGCTGATGCGGTGGGCTCTCTTTGCTAACAGCTATTAGCAAGTCTTTCTTCTCCCTGACAGCCAGGTAATTTGCATTGATACAAACACTAGCTTTTAGATTCTCAGCTGCTACCAATTCCAAGGCTGGACTCTGTCTTACAGAGACACCACACAAATCCAAAGAGTCTGAGGGTGAGAGTTTGCTTGCTCTCCCCTGCATCCTCAAGCATTTGGCTATAAAACTGTTCTGCTTTGAAACACCAGTAACCAAATCCGTCCTCAGACCCTGAAGCACAGACTGCTCACTTAACGAATTAGCATGGAGACATTCCTGTTCCAACACCATTGTCTTACCAACAAGCTGGCCAAGCACAGCCACTTGGTTATAGGGCTGCTTAACTTTTTTAACAGCTCTTACTCCATCTGAGACCTTCTCAAAGCTACCCACATGGGATCTTTCAAAAGGAAAATCAGTGGATCCATTTACAACAGAACATTTCTGGCTGTTAGGAACTGAAACTTCCTTGATTAAAAAGCAACAGAGGGTCCTGTGGCACCTTTAAGACTAACAGAAGTATTGGGAGCATAAGCTTTGTGGGTAAAAACCTCACTTCTTCAGATGCAAGTCTTGATTAAATCACTTGTTCCTTGATTAAATCACTTTTACACCCATCATAACTATAAAGGGAAGGGTAACAGCTGTCCTGTGTACAGTACTATAAAATCCCTCCTGGCCAGAGACTCCAAAATCCTTTTACCTGTAAAGGGTTAAGAAGCTCAGGTAACCTGGCTGACACCTGACCCAAAGGACCAATAAGGGGACAAAATACTTTCAAATCTTGGGGGGAGGCTGTTGTTTGTGCTTTTTGTTTGGGAAGTTGTTCGCTCTTGGGACTGAGAGGGACCAGACATCAATCCAGGTTCTCCCCATCTTTCTAAACAAGTCTCTCCTATTTCAAACTTGTAAGTAAACAGCCAGGCAAGGTGTGTTAGTTTCACTTTGTTTTCTCAACTTGTAAATGTACCTTTTACTAGAGTGTTTATCTCTGTTTGCTGTACTTTGAACCTAAGGCTAGAGGGGGGTCCTCTGAGCTCTTTAAGTTTGATTACCCTGTAAAGTTATTTTCCATCCTGATTTTACAGAGATGATTTTTACCTTTTTTCTTTCATTAAAAGTCTTCTTTTTAAGAACCTGAATGATTTTTTTCCTTGTTTTTAGATCCAAGGGGGTTGGATCTGTATTCACCAGGAGTTGGCGGAAGGAAGGAGCGGGGATGGTTCATTTCTCCCTGCTTTAAGATCCAAGGGGTTTGGATCTGTACTCACCAGGGAATTGGTGAAGAGTTTCTCAAGGCTTCCCAGGGAAGGGAATCCACTTGGGAATGGTGGCAGCGGACCAGATCTAAGCTGGTAGTTAAGCTTAGAAGTTTTCATGCAGGCCCCCACATTTGTACCCTAAAGTTCAGAGTGGGGAAGCAGCCTTGACAACACCCTTTAGCTGTAGCAAGCTGCTTGCGCAGATAACCATGAGGATTTCTTTTCCTAGCAGCTTTTTAAAGCAACAATTCACCCCTCGCAGAAATTCTGCTCTTACCCTCTTCACCTAGGGCTTGCTCTAAAGCAGTGGTTCCCAAACGTTAACAGTCCGCGAACCCCTTTCACTAAATTGTGACATCTCGTGAACCCCCTCCTAAAAATGAATATTTCCAGGGATTTAAGTTGAAATTTCCTCAGTGTGATGGATTCGCTTGCTTTGCTCTGCATAGCACTTGGAAGTCTGGAACCACCGGAGAAAGATAAAGTCTCAGGTCTGGTTCAGCATCAAGTATTCGGTTTTCAGATGTGCATACGAGGAAAACTCTTTCTCGCATGAGTATGTTGTTGAAAATGGTAACAAAACTGCGGCAGCTTTTTCTGCCAGAAAGGGGGTACTCGTTTCTTAAACTCAGCCAAAAGTTGATCAGTGACAGATTTCTGAAACTCCTTCTCAGTTCGTAATCACAGGAGATCTCAATCCATTTCTCTTTTTCCTTGGTGTTCAATATCTGTGTTGAGAAAGTGGTATCATCAAAAGGGTTGCGAATTCAGTCATTATCGCCTGACATAGCTGGAAAGTAATCCCTGAAAGTTGTGCAAAGTCCTTTTAGGTGTGCAGTTATATTGGTTTTAGTGCACTAATCCAACTGAAGTTTATGTTCTGCCAGGAAGTCATGAAGATTACTGAAACACTCAGTTTGATTGTTTTCCAAACAACTTTCCCAGAACTGCAACTTCTTTATCAGGGATTCAACTCGGTCTTGCACATTTAAACTGTTATATTGAGGCCTTGAAGAGATAAATTTAGGTCATTAATTCTTGAGAAAATATCTGCTAAATAAGCTAGGCTCTGGAGCCAGACATTATTTTCCATACAGCTGGCAAGGTGGAAAGGGTGGCTGTTGAAAAAAAACTAGGATTTCCGTTCTAACCTCAAACAAGCGCACCAGGATTTTACCCCTTGAGAGCCGTCTAACTTCAGTATGGGTCAACAGACAATCGTGTATACTACCCATTTCTTCACAAAGTACGTGAAATATTCTGGAATTTGTTGGCCGTGATTTTATGAAATTCACCATTTTCACTGCATTGTTCAGCAC
Organism: Chrysemys picta bellii; assembly: GCF_011386835.1. Lineage (NCBI taxonomy): Eukaryota > Metazoa > Chordata > Testudines > Emydidae > Chrysemys > Chrysemys picta. The sequence goes on along the minus strand of NC_088812.1, from coordinate 14,374,692 downwards.
TTCCTTCAGTCCCTCAGGCATGCGTTTTGTTGCGAGGGCTTGTCTATGGATGCTGCAATGAGTCCAAGAGATTTTTGATGCAATCTTTTTTGTTCGAGCTACAAATCCAGTATACTTCCCCGTCATTGATGTGGCCCCATCAGTGCAAATGCCTAGGCAATGAGACCAATCTATTTCCTTTTCTTGAAAATATGCATTAATCAGATTGAAGATATCTTCTCCAGTTTCAGAGGGGTAGCCGTGTTAGTCTGAATCTGTAAAAAGCAACAGAGGGTCCTGTGGCACCTTTGAGACTAACAGAAGTACTGGGAGCATAAGCTTTTGTGGGTAAGAACCTCACTTCTTCAGATGCAAGACAGTCCTGTTCCAACACCATTGTCTTCCCATCAAGCTGGCCAAGCACAGCCTCTTGGTTATAGGGCTGCTTAACTTTTTTAACAGCTCTTACTCCATCTGAGACCTTCTCAAAGCTACCCACCCGGGATAGTGTCTTGCATCTGAAGAAGTGAGGTTCTTACCCACGAAAGCTTATGCTCCCAGTACTTCTGTTAGTCTCAAAGGTGCCACAGGACCCTCTGTTGCTTCTCCAGTTGTACGTTCTTCCAATGGTCGACAAAACAACAAGTCTTCTTCAACCAGACCTTCATTCACATAACGTACAAACAGTAGCAAAATAGCTAGATTAGCTACATCAGTTGATTCATCCAACTGTATAGCAGAATATGGACTATTTTTCACTCTCTGTACAATTGTGGTCTCTCCGTTATTTGAAATGTCATTAATTCTTCGTGACAACGTATTATTGGACAAAGGTACCATGTCAATCCTTTTTGCAGCCTTTTCTCCGAGCAGGCAATGAACTACGTCTTTTATACGTGGACCAATCAAGCTCTCTGCTATGGTATGGGCTTCTGATGCTTTTGCTACTCGGTAGCTCACGCGGTATGACGCTTCAAGTGCGTTTTCATGATCAGTACTTGCTTTGGATATAAAACTGGTAATGTCACTTTTCCTCTCAGCTAATTTTCACTTGAAAAACTCAACAGGCTTGTCGAGTTGTGCAGGATGCCTGGTTTCTACATGGCGCCGAAGCAGAGAAGGTTTGAGGCTGCTGTCTGCTAGAACATCACCACAAATCACACACAGTGGTTTTGGATGTTCTTGATCACCAATGCATGTAAAGCCATATTTTATATAATCATATTTTCTTTTCTTTGTAAGTGACTTTCCAGGACCATCACGATCATTAGACGTAGATTTTCCACAGTGTGGACTTGAGGAAACACCAGCTGATTCCAGCGTCTTTACACTTTCCTTTTTCAGCCACTTATCCATTGAACTTGTGTACAAAAGTTCTAATAAAAATAACACAGAGCGGGACTGCGAACAACCAACAAACTAGAAACTGAGACGATTCACTCACTGAAGCAAATCAGCCCTCCAGAGAGAAGGACAATTACTGAGACACCTTAACACTCCCACACTGGCTACAACGTGCTTCTGGCTGGTTTGGCTCGCAAACAGCATTTCTTCCGCCAAGGAAGGGGCCTTGGGAGGGACAAATTAGCTTGGACCACCCCCCACATTCAGCGTAGCCCCCTGCTGACTGCCCTGGATGCAAACTTGCCCTGCCTGACAAGGACAGGGATCCGAGCTGCCACCTGCACCCCGCACGGAGTGCTGGGGTTCGGGGCTGCCGGCTCCCTAGCTGACAGGGGAGGGGTCGGGCTGCCCGTTCAAACTGCCCGGCCCCGCTCTCCCTGGGGCTCGGGCTGTCTGCCCTGCAACGGGTCCCAGCAGAGTCCTCTGGCCGCCATTAATGACACTTTTCTTGCGAGCCCCCTGAAACATTCTGCAAACCCCACTTTGGGAACCACTGGTCTACAGGGTGCATCCGCCAACCATCCTCTGCTACCACATTGTCACGGACTCACAGGTCGTGCCCACTCTTGGCCCCATACGGTCCCTGGGGGGAACCCCCTTCAGTGCAAGAGCCCTTCTCAGGGGTCCACTCTCTCTTGGGGGTTAAGCCCCTCCACCTCCTGGAATTGCACCTCTATGACCCTTAGCACACCTGTCTCTCTCTGTCCAGTCCCAAGCCCCCCGTGCTTTCCAGCTGGGTATCTGAGATCACCTCCCCCAAGACCCGCCTCTATCCATTGGCTTCTCTCCAGGTAAACAAGGTTGCCTGGGCCTCCCCTTCTGTCCTCTGGCCCCCTCTGGCTGGAACCGGCTGGTCAGGTCACCGGGGTCCTCTCCCCGCAGCCCATTGTCCTCCCACTGGCCAGAACCGGCTGTGACTCCCGAGCTGGGCCTCCCGGTCACCAGTCACTGGGGTATCCATTCTCCAGGCCATTGGCCGGGGTCCCAAGTCCCATCGCTGATCCTCTATACCAACAAACTCCCTCACCTCGTTAAACCAGTAACACCCAGGGAAACTGAGTCCCACCTCCTCTGCATGCAAACCATTGAAAAACAAGGAAAAACCAAGAAAACCACCCACTTCGTCACAGGGCTGATGCCAAGGATGGTCTGCAACAGCCAGACGATATCCTGGTCAAACCTTACGGAATTAAGATGAACTTTACTGAATTAGGTTTAACCTGATTGCATTAGGGTTAATACCTCTGGGGTCCATGGTATTACACATGCAATGGTGTACGGGTGAACCCCTCTGGAAGGAGGGGAACGCTAATGTACTTTCTCCGTTGTCAGCCTCTTTGAAGCCACCCCCTAGAGGGGTCAGACTAGATTGCCCAGGGACCTACGGACAAAGGAAGGGTTTTCAGATAAACAGCTTGGTCCAGCAAAAGGCCAGGACCCCTGGAAGGACTGGGCCTACCCAGTAGGGTTGCCAACCCTCCAGGATTGGCCTGGCGTCTCCAGGAATTAAAGCTGAATCTTTAATTAAAGATGATGTCATGTGATTAAATCTCCAGGAGTACGTCCAACCAAAATTGGCAACCCTACTACCGAGGCCTCCTAAGAGCGTGTGCTTGTTCTGAGCTGAAGTGGGGGTGAACTTGAAACCCCTTGGGTGCGGCGGGTCAAAGGCCTGCTCCCCCAAAGCCCAGGCTCGGGTTCGGGTGATCTTCGGTAAGCTCGTTAGTGAGTGCATGGGTGTTTTTAAGATTGTCTCTGGAGGGCTTTTCCTAGCGGCTGGCTGGCACAGGGTGGCTGGCACAGGGTGGCAGCTAGCATGCGGGCAGTCATATTGTCGGCCAGCACAGAAGGGAGAGCAAGCAGGCCCCCTAACCCGGGGAGGCAGGGAACCGTTGAGCCTGGAGAAACCCTGCTCAGAAGGGAGCAAGGTGTGTTTCCACCTGAGACAGGTGACAGCCGGGGAGCCGGGAACCTGAGGGTGGGGGCCCTTGCTGGAGGGGACACACAGGTGCAGTTGCCCTGAGCTGCGACCGTCTCCCAGCACCGCTGGCCTCGCTCCAAACAAAAGCCATGGAGGTGTCCGGAGGATTCTCGCTCGCTAGCCCTTGGGGGCAGAGATTGGGGGCGGGGGTGGCCAGCACGACCAGGCCCTGATCGGAGATGGTGGCCTGTGCCTCCCCCTCCCCCCATGCCACTGGGAAACCGGCTGGGAGTGGGAGGAAGAGGCCAAGCAGAGGTGCTGATACATAAAGCAAACACTGAGCCCATCCTTGCTGGAGCAATAACTCCACCGTTACCACTGCTATACAAACACCGGCTGGGTTTGAGCAGCAGCGGGGGGGTGGGGGGCGGGGGGGCAGGTCCATCCCTTTCCCAGGAGCTGGTGCCCACTGGCATTGCCCCCCTGCAGGGGGCACACGCAGCCAGCTGCATGATGGGCACCGACTGGGGCACCGGGCTGAGCAGAGGGGCCAAGGGAAGAGAGGTTCAGAGAGGCGCTTGGGGGGCATGCAGGGACAGAGGTCGATTTTGCGGGTGTCGGGCCGAGGCTACCCGCCCAGCCATGGGCCGCTGGCGCGCTCCAAGGCCGGCACCTGTAGTAAGATACTAAGCCAAAGCTGGGCTGTGAGCCAGAGGCAGACCCCACTCACAAAAGTTGGCAAGAAGAGGGTTGCTAGAAGCAGCTGCATCTTAAAGACAGGGGCAAAAGGACAACGTGATGGATAGACTTGTGTGAACCGACATGATCGAAGAGGGAGACAGCCCCCAATGAGTCAATACGTCAGTAGGGATGAGTAATCTGTCCTGTAACTGTATAAAAGTAGGTCCCGGAGTGTGCATCTTTGGCCGGCCTAGGGGGCAGTGGAAAGTCCCGCCACTGGCTGAGCCAGTCCATTGCCAGGGGGCACAAATTCATAGTACGTCTTGTAGAGTCGACGGGAAACGATCACGGTGCTTCGTTCGACAATAAACCTGGCTCGGGTTCCTTCGCACCTTACTAGAGTCTCTCGGGGTTTGCTGGGTCATCGATCTGCGCCGCACACAGAGGGAACACGCACGCAGCCGACCGTTAGCATCGTCGAACCAAAGCAGAGCACCACGCCGGTAGCTACTGACGACGGCACCGTTTATGCCCAAACCCGAGGCACAAAACTTTGTCCCTCAGCAGCATGTTGGGGGTCAAAGGACCGTGCCAGCCTCTCTGCACCCCCCCTCCTCCATTGAGGGTTGAGGCCCTCACACCCCCACTGCCCATCCCCTCCCATCCCAGGGGGGTTAATCATTCACCGAGCAGGTGGCCAGGCCTCTGAGCACAGGAGCTACTCCGAGTGGCCCTGCCTTCTGGCTAAACAAGAGAGTGTGCAGAGCAAACAGGGAAGGGCTTTTCGGGGAAGAGTTCAGGGCGAGCTCAGGCCCTGCCCAGGCCTGGAACTTCCTCACCATCTGGGACATTGTTTTCCTGCTCTTCACAGATGGGCTGCCCGGTCGCCCATCCCCATCTACGTCAGTCTGGCTGCTGGGTAAGTGCTGGGTGAGGCATATGGGCTGGAGGAAAGGTGACACTACTGAGGTCAGTGATCCACTGGTCCAAGAGGGGGATGGGGGCCAGTGGGGCACAGGGGGAGCAGCCCCCTCGCTCCCCCTGCTGGGAAGGGGCGATGACAGGCCAGAGCAGGCCTGGAGGTGGGGATGGAGGCAGCCCACGAGTCAAGGATGCAGAAGGACCAGGGGGTCACCCTGTTTCTGGTCTTCAGACTAGAATGGGCCTTCTACCCATCCTGCCTGGGGCACATGCCTGGAAGAAGGGCAACAGCTGGCCAGCACCAGAGGCACCAAGTGAGGCAGAGAGCGAGGGGGCGTGGTTGCAGCTCCATCCGAGGGAGCGGTGGGGGGAGGCGGCAGGATGGGGGGGACTTCATGGAGCAGGGGTGCCATCAGCTGCCTTTGACCTCCGCATCCAAGCGCCCAAGGCAGATCCACCGCAGAGGGCAGAGCTCGGGAGCAGGGAGGTTGGAGGAGTGGCTGGGTCCTACCCCGCGTGGCCCCTCGTGAGCCCCAGCAGGAGGGTAGGCACCAGGGGAGGGGAAGGATGGATTGCTCACTCCTGCCCCCCATCATCCCCCTCTGGGTGGTAGGCAGGGGATGGCCTAGCTCCCCCCCAGCCCCAGCCGCTTGCAGCACCTGACCCACCTCCCTGGAGCAGAGACCTGACGTCGCAAGCCATTCTTTTCCCCCTGGCATCACCCGGTAAAGGTGGCACTGCCACAACTCAGACAGGTGCTGCCACCTATTGCCAGACTGTAGCATTGCATGCACACCTGGCGTGGTGACTTCTTCGCCTGGGCAAAGCAAGGCTGGAACCCTCAGGTAACTGGCAGCCGCACCCCCTGGTGCCCGTGCCAGGGCACAGACCCCAGCAACAAGCTGCTACTGCTTCGGATTCATTTGCCCAGAGGCCGGGGAGTTACATTAAAGGCCTCTGGGCAGCTGGGAGATGCCAGGGAGGGCCCTGGAGCCGGAGTGCGTCTCTCACGAGACCAGGCCAGCGAGGAACACGTGGTTATCCCGGTCCTGAGCAGGCCTGTGGGAATTTCAGCCCTGAGATCGTGCTGCAGCCCAGCCGCTCTTAGCTGAATGAGCTGTAAGCGAGGGCCTGGGGGCCTCCCTGGTGTAACTGACCCCGGGTGAGGTCCAAGGGCGCGGGGACCAAACCATGATTGATTGCCAGGAGCCAGCACCATGCAGCAGGAAACGCTCGTTTCCAGACGGCGCGAGGCCGGAGGGCCCGGGCGGAACGTGAGCCGCTCCGAGGGGCAGCTCGCGGCCCCGCCCCGCCGCAGTGAATTAGACACAGGGAGCAGACTAGTCGAGCCTGGTTTATTGATACAAATTGGATCGTGGATGGTTTTCCAACCTTTCCCTTGGGAAGCGGGGTCCCCCCACCCCCTCCAAGAGCGGGCAGGGGCTGGGGAGACCTTGCCTTCCCTCCGCGTGTGAGAGAAAGTGAATTGTCTCGTTTGGAGAGAGGGTGGATGAACTCAGAGGCAGCCACAGGCAGAGAGAGGACCAGGGTGAGGCCTCGCTAACCCTCTGCTCTCCTGATCTCACCCGGGTCCCGCGCACGGCGACGCTCCCACCCCAGCAGGGAAGGGCTAGCGAACAGCAAGGGCCAGAGGGGGCTCACGTAGCCCCAAACGGCCAGGGAGTTCCAGGAAACAACATGGGCACCTGGCACCGATGCCCCCAGCTGTGTCCTGAGCCCGGGCTGAGCAGGGCAAGGAGGGCATGCTGGGTAGCGACTTATGCAAATGAACTAAGCCCCATCCCCTGCTCCAGGTTAGCCCTGGCCCTGGGGAGGCGACAGGCCAGGCTGCCCAGCTCCTGCCAGGTTTAGCAGTGGAGTGGGAGGAGCTAACAAGGCTCCAGGCCCCGCCCCCAGCTCCAGACCAAAACCTGCCAGCAGCTGCAGGCACCGAAGGGCATTTCTCCACGTGCCCGGCTCTCGAAACGCCAGGGCTCCAGCTCCGCCCTCCCTTTACCCAGGCACCGCAGACACGCAGGGGAGATCCCCGCGGGGGCCCAGCGTGACCTCCTGCCCAGCCTGCGGGCAGCACCCAGCAGTCTGCCGCTGCCACCTGGTCTCTCCGCTGGGCACAGCTCCCCCGGGGAGTCCAACTCTATGAAATGTGGAGGCCCCGTAGCCCCTGCTCCTGAGGGAGTGGCCAGCCGGCAGAGCCCCCATGGGTAGGGAGACACCATTATTCTCATGGGAAGGCGGGTTGGTGCATGGAAGCCGCTAGCGTGTGCTAGACGGGTCACACGGGCACAGGTTTAGCCCATGCCCACCCTTCCTCGAAGGGATCAAAGAGGATGCTCCCGCCGTCAGTTACCATGGAAATCAGCCAGTCCCTCTCCATCCTCCTAGCAGGAGACATCCCACACAGAGCCCCCTGGGCGGCTGGGGGGACAAGAGCGATAGGTGCCCCCCGCCCCCAAGTGCTGGTAGGGGCCAGGCCCCGCTGGGCATTCCCTGGAGAGAAGCCATGGCACCTGGGTTACTAGTCAATAGGGTGACCAGATGTCCTGATTTTATAGGGCCAGTGCCAATATTTGGGACTTTGCCTTATAGAGATGTCTATTACCCCTCACCCCCCGTCCCACGTGATGTCTGGTCACCCGCCTAGTTAAGTCAATGGGACATTCCGGGGACAGGGGGAGGGGGTGTTGCAGGCAGTCGTCCGGCGCCTGCTCAGAAATCCAACTCCTCTGAGTCGGTGCCGCCGGTCGCTGGGGCCTCCTCCTGCCGCTGCCCCCACACAAAGCGGTAGTTGTCCTCCAGCTCCTGCTGCCGCCTCCGTTCCTTGTGAGCTTCCTCCGTGCCCTGGATCTGGAGAGGCAGAGAGCAGGGGCCCATGGAGGGATTGGGTGGAGATCCCACACCAGCAGCGGGGGCGAGAGTCGGGGCAGGCCGACCGTCCCCCCACCAGCAGGGAGCTCTGCTCCAGGCCCCAGTCGCCTCCGCCCTAGCTCCAGGAAGAGAACCGCCGCTGCTGACAAGATCACCAACAGGGAGGGTAAAGCTGGGATCATCGGCTGCTGGGGGACAGGAGTATCTGGGGTCAGGCTCCCTGGTCACACCAGCTGGAACCTGGAGCAGGGAGACTCAGCCCTTCGCCCCCCCAGGGTAGATCGGCCATGGTGTCTGGGGGTCGAGACTTTGGGGGCAGAGGGGACCTGTCTGGTCTGTATGGGGGCCCTAGCTCCTGCTCACATCCCCCGCTACAGCTGTGTAGCTGACTCATGCCCTCCTCCCCAGAGGTGGCTGCATGTCTGGGGCATCTAGCTGTTGTGAAGCAGGAAGGCTGTGTAGGTGAACAAACAGCAACGTCAGGACACCTGGGTCCCATCCCCAGCTCTGCCACCCACTCACTGGATGCCCTGCGGAAAGTCACTTCCCTTCTGTGACTCAGTTTCCCCCCTCTGACCTGCCTTGCATGGGGATTAATCCATTAGTGGCTGCAGAATGCTTGGATGGAAGAGGCAAGCCAAGGCCCCACCCCCCCAAGCCACAAAGGCCCCACCCCCTGTAGCATTAGACTTGCTTTCACCAGGATATTGAAGAAAATGTCTTTGAGGTTCTTGGTGTCCTCGTCCGACAGCCAGTGGGTATCGTCCTCATCCCCGAAGCCCCCCGTCGTCACGATTTTGATCTCGATTTTACCTGTTGATCAAAGCGCCGTGAGCGTTAGCCCAGGTGTAGGCTCAAAGTTCGAATCAACAGCTCCAGCGCTCAGGGGTGTGAAAACCCCACCCCCCTGAGCGCCGCAGCTATGCCAGCCTAGCCCCCAGTAGAGACAGCGGGGCCAATGGGACAATGCCACAGTGCGAGGAGGGGATGGGAAACCCCCATAGTGGTGCTGCTGCAGTGCCCGGAGCGTAGAAGGGCCCTTAGCGGGTCGCCGGCGCAGGGAGAGCAGCTGAGGCCTTGGCAAAGGGCAGACCCAGGCGGCCTGATGAAATTCACGAGGGTACGGAAGGACCTGGCTAAAGCAATCTCAGAACGGAGACTGGCATTATCTTTGAGAACCGGCGGCCAGGCGAGGTCTCAGACCACTGGAGAAGGGCAAACATAAGTGGAACTAAAGGACACTCAGCTTGACATCAATACCTGGTAAGATACTGGAAGCAAATCATTAAACAATCAGTTTATAAGAACCGAAAGGACAAAGGGTTATAAGGAATGGCCAACACGGAGTGTCAAAAACAAGACATACCAAACCAACCGAATTTCCCTGTTTGACGGGGCTGCTGGCCCAGTGGATGAGGGGAAGAAGTAGATGTGATAGATCTTGATTTTAATACGGTTTTGCTAGCAGCTGGGAATGGGTGACAGGGGATGGATCACTTCATGATTTCCTGTTCTGTTCATTCCCTCTGGGGCACCTGGCCTTGGTCGCTGTCGGCAGACAGGATACCGGGCTAGATGGACCTTTGGTCAGACCAAGTAGCGCCATTCCGACAGTCCCAGAAGACAGTCTCATAAGCAAACTAGGGAAATCTGGTCTAGATGAAATTACTAGAAAGTGGATTCGTAACGGGTAGAAAGACTGTACACAAAGAGTCGTCATCAATGGTTCACTAAGGGGGCGGGCAGATCTAGCAGGGTCCTGAGGGGTCAGTACTATTCAATATTTTCACGAATGACTTGTCTGGAGAGCATGCTTATAAAATGCGCGGCTGTCACCACGCTGGGAGGGGGTGCTAGCACTTCGGAGGGCAGGATTCGAATACAAAACGACGCTGACCAATTGAAGGACTGGTCTGAATCCAACAAGCTGAAATTCAGCACGGACACGTGCAAAGAACTTCACTCAGGAAGGGGGGGGGTAAAAAAAAAAAATCAAATGCACAGCTACCAAATGGGGACTAAGTGGCTAGGCCAGGGGTGGCCAACACATGCGGCTCCTCAGAGGTTAATATGCAGCTCCTAGTATAGGCACCAATGCCAACTTTCCAATGTGCCGGGGGGAGCTCACTGCTCAACCCCTGGCTCTGCCACAGGCCCTGCCCCCTCCCCTGAGCCTGCCGTGCCCTCGCTCCTCCCCGCTCCCCCCCAGAGCCTCCTGCACACCATGAACCAGCTGATCGGGAGGTGCGGGGAGGGAGGGGCAGGTGCTGATCAGCGGGGCTGGCGGAGGGCACTGGGAGCGGCGGGGGGGAGCTGATGGGGGGCTGCTGACGTATTCCTGTGGCTCTTTGGCAATGTACATTGGTAAGTTCTGGCTCCTTCTCAGGCTCGGGTTGGCCGCCCCTGGGCTAGGCGGTCGCCCTGCTGAAAAGGATCTGGGGTTTATAGCGGATCACAAGCCCAACACGAGTCAATGATGAGATGTAGCTGTAAAAAAGGATAATATTCCGGGGTGTATTAACAGGAGCATCGTATGTAATGCACCGGGGGGGGGGGGGGGGGGGTGTTGTCCCGCTCTACGCGGCACTCGTGAGGCCTCAGCTGGAGCACTGCACCCTTCAGGGTGTCACACTTGAGGGGGCACAAATTGGAGAGCGTCCAGAGGAAAGCAACAAAAACGATAGAAGGTTTCGAAAACCCGACCTGTCAGAACAGGTTTCAAAACTGGGCACGTTTAGTCTTGAATTCAGAACGGCTGAGAGAGGACCGGACGACAGCCCTTAGCGTATCTGAGGGCTTATCGAGAGGACCCGTCGCGCCTTCTCCAAATCCACGGAAGGTGGGACAAGAGGCAACGGGTTTGATCTGCACCGAGGGAGATTTCGGTCAGATGTCGAACTCTAAGGGGACAGGCTCCCAAGGGAGGCTGTGGAATCCCATCCTTGGAGGGTTTTAAGACCAGGTTGGACAAAGTCCTGGTTGGGATGGTCACGGGTTTACTTGGTCCTGCCTCAGTGCCGGGGGCTGGACTCTAGATGTCCTCTCGAGGGCCCTACAATTACCAGAAGAGCCCCTCACCCCCCTGGATTTATTCAGATTCCCCCAGTAACCTCAGTCCTACTGCTCCTGCCCTTCTAGGGGCCCCAGTCCCGGCCTTGCACCACCTCAGCCTCTCTGGATGTGACTCATGAGACGACAGGAAGCGATCGCTAGTGAATGGCTTAAGGCAGCCCCTTCTCCTCCACCAGTAGGGCCCGGTCCCTGCCCTCGGGAGCTCCGATCCCCAGCCTCCCCTCTGGCCAGCATTACCTTCCGCTTTCAGGCCCTCTCTCTCCAGCAGGTCCTTAACCACATTCTCAATGTGTCGCAGCTGCGGGTTCTCGCTGCCCATCTCTCTCACCCTCAGTTCCTTCTGCAGGGGGCTGCCTGGCTTTATCCTAGTGACCCTGACCTTCACCCGCCCGTCCGAGTCGGCCTCTGAGACAGAAGGTTACAGAGAGGGGCTTCAGTGCCCAGGGATGGCACCGCGGGGGGCAGGCAGCTCTGTGCGCTTCGAGCGCTATGGACTAAGCTCTCCCCGTTCACGGATGTCTAAGTGCAGAGGCCAGTCCGCTGAGGGCAAACGCTGACAGTTACGGCCCCACTTTGCCAAGCCGCCTGGGTTCCCACCCCTTTGGGCATCCCACTCCGGGATTACGCAGCCCCAAGTGGCCATCAGAAAGTGCTTCCCCAGGCCGGTGGTGCCCCCCCAGGGACCGTGTTCGGGGTGGCACTGTGAGAGAAGCAGCAATCCCAACACCTCTGCTCCGAGCATCGGACAGGGTTCAGCCCCACTGCTGCCCCAGCCCGGACACCATCCCCAACTCTCCCATGGGAGATCTACGAGGGGCAACATCCTGCTACACAGGGGGAGTGATCCCCAAGCTCAGCTCCGGAGGCTGGGGGGGGAGAAGGGAGCTCTGAGCAGCCCTGAGGCGAGGAGTTCCCCAGATGGGGCCAGGCCAGGGCCAGATTTCCAGACACTACACCTTTAAGTGCGTGCCATCGCGCCCCCTTGAAGATGACATGACAGGGCAGCTCAGGGGTGGATCTAAGCAGCCCGGGGAACCGGAGCGTACCAGCTTCTTGCTTATCCAAGTGGTTCACGCTGCTCCTGGCTGAGTCTCCCTCGTCCTCCTCTTCCTCTTCCTCCTCCCCTTTCTCGGCCGCTTTGCCGCCATCCAGCTTGTCCATCAGCTTGTTGAGGGTGGAGGCCAGCGACTTGGAGGCGTGGTTCCGATCAAACTCGCCCTTCAGGCCCTCTGTCTCCAGCTCATCCTCCACCTGGGGGGCGGGAGCCGTTACCTCCCGAAGGGCAGGTCGGGCCACAAAGCAGCGATCTGACCTCACCGATGCCAGCCCAAGCCCTTGCAGCCTTCCCCCAACAGCGAGGGCACCCGGCCCTCTGTTCTGGGGCACAGCGGCTAGCGAGTACCATACCGGTGTGGCTCCGTCGCCCCCTAGTGGCTATATGCAATACTGCCTCCAAACCTGATCCCAAGCAGTTAAAGGCAGAGGTTCGGGGATCAGTCCCCAGTGACCCCACCAGTGTCATGTTACAAGTAACGGTGCTAAAGGAAGGGGCAGGGAGAGGCCACTGGGAGCAGGTGCCCGTGTGACCGTGGGGCATGAACGTTTCCCGATGCCCTCAGGATGGGCAGCCGGCCCCTGGGTCCCTCTGCACTGCGGGGAAGGGGCGCTGCCCACGCCCCAGCAGCCATCCCGGATCTGCGCCCGTCGGGATCCGGCCGCGCCCCAGGGAGGGCAGAGAGGAGATGGGGCTGGCAAGAGGGGACACCCTGGCGCCAGACACGGGATGGGGGGTGGGCAGGGGCCGCTCCCTCAGCCTCACCTCGTCAATGATGTTGTCGAACTGCTTCTCCATTTCCGTTTTCACCTCCTCCTTCAGCCTGGCCCGCTCCGAGCTGGGCAGCAGGATGTCGTCCAGCTCCTCCTCAAACTTCCCCAGCAGGGCAGCGTCGTCCTCATCGTCCTCCTCCTCCGGGCGCTCGCTCCCGGCAACCGGAGCCTCCTCGGGCCTCGGGGCCTCCTGGCTCTTCTCCGACTCGCTCGCCTTCTCTTTCCCCTGGGGGGAAACGAGATTTTTAGACACTCCCCACCCAATGGCCACACGGGGTCAGACCAAAGGTCCCTCTAGCCCTGTATCCTGTCTTCCGACAGCGGCCAACGCCAGGTGCTTCAGAGGGAACGAACATGAACGTATCTCAGAGCTGGCCTATGTAGTCAGGGAGGATTGGCATCCCAGAGGGGGAAACTGAGGCACAGAGCAAGGCCCGGACCAGCTCACATTAACAGAGGGAATCAAACTTAGCGCTAGATCAGGCCCGCCCCTGAGCCAGGAATCCAGCTGTAATCATTAGCCAGGGTCAATAGATCACCTCCCATGGAGGAGGAGTGCTGTGGGCTAAGAGCACCGATGGAGAACGCCACGCCAGGCCCCCGCGTACCTTCTTGGTGTTTTCCTTCAGCGCCTCGATAAACTGGACTAGATCCCCCGGGCTCCGGATCACTTTGAAGTGGATTTTTTGCTGGAAATCTGAAAGATGCCAGAGAAACAAGAACATCTGAGGGTCTGTGCTGGAAAGAACTGTTCCCCTCCCGGCACAGGCAGATCCTGCCCCTTGCCGAGGCAGTTCTGAAGGAGAACCAGGCAGAGGACCCTCGGGATTCCACGGGGGCAAAGACCTGGCAACGTCCCAGAGCGCCAGTCTGCTAGCGAAGGTTCGTCCGGTCACTAGGAGAGCCGACGCCCTGGCTCCAGACGTCCCCGTATTTTATCAGGGCCATAAAACAGACCGGTGGCTTCATGGCCATTGGTTTGAGCGCCACATCTGAGATCAGGATTGCAAATCACGGTAACACTCACTAGATGATCTTTGGCTTGTTATTGCCAAATTTACACTCCGACACCGGAGGGGCTCCCCCCCAGGACACCCCACAACCTGCCCTGTGTAGTTATGGCCCAGAGAGGTCTGCCCCGGGATTCTATTAGACACTCACCAGCCACGTGATCATCTGCCGGCTTCACCACCGCCTCGTCCTCCTGCAGTGGGGACGACACCGGGAGTTTAGAGGGACACGGGGGACTCCAGACCCAGGGGCAGGGGGAGAAATTACTCAACCATAACTGCCCCAGCTACAGCACCGGGGAGCCGGGCTCCTGATTTGCCAACCGCAAAGCCACCGCTGTTTAGCCTTGTCCTACCCAGAGAGATGCCCCCCCTGGGGTCCCGCGGGAGAAGGTCTGGCTGGGACAGAAGGGAGACAATCAACGTGCTGCTCACACGGTGGCAGATCCGGGATCACTACAGGAGTTGGCGGGGGCTCTGCGTCGGCGGAGTGAGGGGGAGCTGCTGCCCTTCCCCCAGCACTGAACCTTGACAGTTACCACTGACCCCATGCCCCACCCCAGGGTGAGGCCAGGAGGCAGTGGCGGTTCCTGGCATGGCTGCGCCAGCTTCCTGGCTCAGACCACAGCGAGCCGGAAGAGAGACCGTGCGTGGGGGGAGAGGAGGGGACGCCGGCCAGAGCCGTTACCTTGGTGCGGTCCGGCAGCCCACCCGCTCCGAGTGCTCTATCCCCGAAGTCGGTGTCGTCCCCTGGGCCAGGTCTGGGGGTTTCCCTGGGAGCAGCTGGCACAAAGCAAGGAGAAAACGTCACCCACACCGCTGAAGTCCTGGGAAGTGCTCGGGGCTCCGGGGCAGCCTCAGGCCCTTGAATAAGCTTCACACGTGTCTGATCCCACCCGCCTACTCCAGTCCCAGGCAGCCGGGCGCCCTCCACCTGCCGGCAGCCGGGCGCCCTCCACCTGCCGGCCGCCGGGCGCCCTCCACCTGCCGGCAGCCGGGCTCGACGGGAGCAGGATCTTGCCCCGGCCCGCCCGGCTGTTTCGCTCACCCACAGCGCCCACGACGCCTCGTCAATACTCCTGGAGGCGGAGGGGAAGGCTCGAGCCCCGCGGCCCCACCCACGCCCAGCGAGCTGCCAGATCCTCCTGCGCCTCCCTGATGTCCATGGGGGTGTGAGGGGGCCCCCGCCGGGCGCACGGCCCATCGCACCAGGAGATCCCAGCAGAGAGCCCTGAGCCTGGGCAGAGGACGGGGCTCCCCACAGGGGATGACAAGCACCCAGAGCTCAGCGCGAAGAAGCTGCCATACCGTCTGCTTCCTGCTCCTCGTGGAGGGGGTGGGCTGGATCCACACCTTCCGGGCGCTGGGTGGCGGGGTTGGGATCTCGCTCGTTCCACAGCCTCGTGTCCAGGGTCTTCAGCTCCTCGGAGATCTCTTCCACCTTGCGCTTGGTGTCGACTGCATTGGCCAGCGGAGATGGGATTTCAGTCACCACAGAGGCCCTGCCCACCCCGGGGAAGGAGGGGACAGGGCAGCCCGAGAACCCGCCCAGCACTGGAGGGGGAGGAGGGGGGGCAGCCCGAGAACCCGCCCACCCGGGGGGGGGGGAGGAAGGAGAGGGTGGGGCACCCAGAGAATCCGCCCAGCACTGGGAGGGGGCGGGGCACCCCGAGAACCCGCCCACCCTGGGGGGGAGGGGGCGGGGCAGCCCGAGAACCCACCCGTCACTGGGAGGGAGGAGGGGGCGGGGCATCCCGAGAACCCACCCACCCTGGGGGGAGGGGAGGGGCATCCCGAGAACCCGCCCACCCTGGGGGGAGAGGAGAGGGCGGGGCAGCCCGAGAACCCGCCCGTCACTGGGAGGGAGGAGGGGGCGGGGCAGCCCGAGAACCCGCCCTACAGGCGGTTGGGATCTGCTGCGCTGGGACAAGCCCTGCCACAAGCTGCTGTTGCAGGCCCTGGGAGGGGCTCAGATTTAGACCCGAGTCCCTCCGCCGCCCCCCACCCCCGTCCCAGATACTCACACACTTGGGCTTGGACGTAGTCCACGTACTGGGCCGGGCTCAGGGCCGGGTGGCAGCGGATGGCCTGGGGGGTGGCCGTGGAGGGCGGTCGCAGGAAGGGGTGGTGGCAGATGCGGGTGGTGTGGATGGTCAGGACGTAGGAGCAGGACTGCGGCTCGTCCACCCGGGCAATGTAATCCCCAGAGCCCTCTTCGCACAGGAACTGTCGCCGGGGGGAACAGGGTTAAGGTGCCCTGGGGCTCACGGAGAGTCCCGCGGGGCCTGCCGGGCACCCTGCCACGCCCATGGGGCTCGTCCGCCTCCACCCCTTCCCCACCCCCTCACGGAAGCCTCCCCTAGTCACTGCTGGCATTTTAAACAGCAGATAACCCAGGCCAAAGAGAGGCTGCCCTGCCCCCCTCTGTCTTCAGAGAGTCTCCCTGGCTCACCCCAACTCCAGAGAATTGACACACACACACACACCCCGACTTACCCTGACTTCAGCTTCCCTGGGCTGCCCGCTCAGGTCGCACTTGGAGCCGTTGCCGTACGTCTGGCTGTGGTAGCGTTTGAGCCTGTGTTGTTTCGAAGCCTAGGAAGGTGAATTTTGGATGAGGGCATTAAAGCTCCCAACTTCACTGTCCACGCTGAGCTGGGGGCTGTCTCCGGGGATCGCAAAGCCCCCCACACACCAAGCCACTCGGCCTCCTGGGAGATTGTCGTCCCATTATACAGATGGGGAAACCGAGGCAGGGAAAATTACTTCCCGCGTCACACAGCGAGTCACTCCCCTGCTCTGCCCAGCAGGGCCCACTGCCAGGAGGGGAGAGCTTGCGGGGACTTCGGGGTGAACTGCTTATCCTGTTTGCTGAGCCAGCGCTAGCCAGACCCCCAGCCGAGCCCACCTCCCTTCTCCCCAACCTAGAGCACCAGGGGTCCACACTTCAGCACGACACAGGAGGTCCAAGAAGCACCAACCTTTGCTGTCTCGTTGTCCCAGTCGAACGCCGACTGATAATACCCGAGGTACAAGATGTCTCCTTTAATCTCCGACTCTGGGAAACAAACAGCGACACAGAGCGACCCACATTAGAGTGCGCTGAACCCCTGGGGGGCCCCGGCGTGCAGAGAGTCCCCCTCCGCCCCCCCAGGAAGGGTGGCCAGTGGTTCCAGGACACTGCTCTGTCCCAGACTTCCTGCGGGACCATGGGGACGACAGCGTCACCCACCGGAGACAGGGTATCAGGAGTCATGTAAATACCTCGCCCTGACGCGGTATCCTGGCCCAGATCAGGTTCGGGGAAAGGGCTGGATGCTGGCCCAGTCTTTGGGGGTAAAATCCCCTTTGCTACGGGCACCTCCCCGAGATCAAACACCGAGCGTCCCGCGCAGAGACGCTCGGCAGCTGCGCTGGGTGTGTCAGTTTCCACCCAGAGGAGAACTAAGGGGGCCACCCCTCGTGCAGCTCGCGGAGGGGGTCGGCAGTGCAGTGAGCCCACAACGGTGACAGGGAGCCCCAGAGGGAGATTGGATACAGGATGCCCCGGGGGGTGGGAGGGGATCTAATGAAAGTGATCACAGCAGAGTAGCCACGGCCCCTTTGCCCTTTACGTGCCGCCATCGGCCTGGGCACAGCTGGGGCTGACGCACCAGGTTCTTTCATATCCTGAGCGTTGAAACTGGGCGGCTTCCCCAGCTCCCGGACAAACTCACTGAGCGAGCTCAGGCCAATCACCCTCCGGGATGAGCGGCTGGACACGTCCTCGGGCCTGTATAATCCGCCCACACGCGCCCCTCCCGCCGGGCCCAGCAAACAGCCAGTGGACGTGGCAAAGCGAGGCTTACCTTCGACGTGGTACTGCTGGATGTGTTTCCCGTAGCAGAACTCGTACGTCCACCAGTCCTTGGTCTGGGAACAAGGCAGCAGCAACGGGTTTAAATTCAACAAAGGCCAAGACCTACCCCGCCCCCCAAACCTGACAGCGGCCACATCCCCAGCCGTGGAGCCCAGAGATCGCCCCAGCACTAGCTGGAGCGAACCTGTCCTCCAGTCCAGGCCTCGCTTCAGGCCGCGCCCACGAGGGACGGCAAAGCCAGCGGTGGCTCTGTCCGGCGAGCGCTTAAAGCTACATCCTGGAGATACAACCCCCTGGGCCTTCCCTTGCTCCGCCCAGGATCGCCCGACTGCTTGCGATCTGAGGGAAGCTCTCACACCAACAGCCAGGCCCCCGGGGGAGAGCAGACGCTGGCCATGGCTGGGCCAGTCGTGTTGCCTGCCTCAGTGTGAGGACATGTTACCAGCTTGCTGGGACCAGGTGCTCTGGACTGACAGCTCAGCAGGGAAGTGGGGAGTCAGCTGTGGCACGCCCATAGAGGAACCCCTGAACTTGCGGGGAGGGATAGCTCAGTGGTTTGAGCATTGGCCTGCTAAACCCAGGGTTGCGAGTTCAATCCTTGAGGGGGCCACTTAGGGATCTGGGACAAAAATCTGTCAAGGACGGTACTTGGTCCTGCTGTGAAGGCAGGGACTGGACTCGATGACCCTTCAAGGTCCCTTCCAGTTCTACACGTCCATGATTCTTCTAGGAACATCAACCCCTCAGGACAGGGGTCAAGATGGTGGAAGCAGTTCCCAGCTGCCGTTTCTGAGAACTGCAATGGAGGGGGGCTGGGAAAGGGTGGGCAGCGAGCCATTGACCCACCTGTGGGCTCCACAACCCCT
The DNA here is from genome assembly GCF_011386835.1 of Chrysemys picta bellii. NCBI lineage: Eukaryota > Metazoa > Chordata > Testudines > Emydidae > Chrysemys > Chrysemys picta. The sequence goes on along the minus strand of NC_088812.1, from coordinate 14,356,266 downwards.
CGGCCCCCCTGTACCCTTCATTTCTGCTCCCGTCCCCCAGCGCGCGGTGGCAGGCTCACCTTTACGAGGCAGGGAGCAGCCTCCATCGGCCGCAGCAGATCCGAGATCCCCAGCCCGTGGTAACTCTGGGGCTGCTCCTCGGCGTCCTGGTGGATCCTCACGGCGGCGGAGGGCAGGTGGCACTCGTACTTCTGCTTGTACTTGGACGAGACGATCACCACGTCCTCTGGCTTGCTCTAGGAAAGCGCAGGCGGCGAAATCAGCGAAGGAGAACAGGGCTCGCGCGAACGGCAGCTCACCACGCAGGTGCTGCCGGCCCGGAGACCAAGTGCTACGGAGGGCAGGACGCCCGCAGCAGGCGATCCAGGGCTGCTAATCCTGGCGGAGGATGACCTGACGTCCTGACCATCCACACCACCCGCATCTGCCACCACCCCTTCCTGCGACCGCCCTCCACGGCCACCCCCCAGGCCACCCGCTGCCGCCCGGCCCAGTACGTGGACTACATCCAAGCCCACGCGTGTGAGTATCTGGGATGGGTACCACCCTGGGAGCAGGGTGCTCTGCCTTCCTCTGGTTCCTGCCATACCAGGATTTCATTAACCCTCCCGCAGCGTGGGGAGCACGACCCCCATTTTGCAGAGGGGGGAATTAAGGCACAAAGAGGTGACCTGACAAAGGTCTCCGAGTCAGTGGCAGGACTGGCTGCTCTGAAATCGAACGCGGAGCGGCCGCGAGGGAGTCGGCACCAATTTCGCTATCCCGCTTTGATGAGGCGGCGTTCGTTAAACCAGTGCAACTCTAGACCTGAGAAGGGCAGTTCTGGGAGTCAGTGCTGCCTAGTGGGACTCAAAAGACGCAAGTTCTAGTCCCAGCTCTGCTGGGCAACCTTGGGCACGTCACGTCCCCACTCCGTGCCTCAGTTTCCCCATCTGTAAAACTGGGCTAGTGACACTGACCTTTGTAAGCCGTTTTGAGGTCAGCCGCTGAACGGCGCTAGGTAAGAGGTGGGTATTATTTCCGGCAGGACCCTCATAAGTACAGACCCAGATTCTTTTGAAACCCGGCCCCATTCCAGTTCAGCCAACCCCTGCTCGTCAGTGCCGGGAGAAACATGGGACCACCGGCGCCAATGCACCCATTCAGAAGAAGCCCTGCTTGTAGCCAGAGCTCTCACCTGGCTATCCCTGCAGGACACCCCAGATCTGTCTGGTGCTGCGGGTTTTAGGCTGTAGCGGAGCTCACGGGTGGATTTGTAACTTGCCCACTGCCCCCGTGCAAAGGGGCTGTCCTTGATCAGAACAGGAGAGAGTCCGGCAGGCAGCGGGGACGAGAAGGGGCTCAGAACAGCGTGCAAACAGCGGAAGTTAATGTGGAAACGTGCAGTGCCCAGGTGGCGCTGGCAGGAGCATCACGCCCCAGGAGCAGCTGACACCAGGGGGTTAATTTAGCGCCTGTTTCAAGTTTCCTTGGCAGCTTTGCCATGTAAATGCAGCTCCCCCCACCTCCCCTTTAGGGAGCTCCTGGACACAGGAGGCGGGAAGTCGGGGAGATCCTTAAACCCCAAACAAGAGGCGCCTCCGTTAGCCTCAGGCGTGGCCGTCTCAGGAGCAGGGGTTTTCCTGAGACTTTGGGGCGGTTTTAGCGCGGGAGGCTTTTTGGGTTATTCTGACGCTGCCCTCTCCCCCGCGCCAGCCGCCTGTTTGAACCCTTCTCGACCCGGAGCTGCTGCTCTGCCGGGTCACTGGCAGCGGAGCGGGCCTGGAAACGAGGCCTTCGAAATGAAAGAGGGTTTTTTCGACGATCGGACGTCAGGGGAGCAGCTCCACGCAGTCCCGTGCCCAGGGAGCAGGCTGCGCTCACGAGCGTCAAAGGTAACCAACCCAAACGGGCTGCCTGGCACCTAGAGGAAACTGACCCCCCTTGGGTATCAGCCAGAGGGGACGGGGGGGTCATTTGAGAGCAACAGCCCCTCTAACCCCAAAGCTCCTGACCTCAGGACACCCCCGCAAGCCTTGCTAAGGCCCCTTTTGCTCAGGGGTCAGCTCCCAGAGTAAGGGATCTGGACCAGAAACCCCACCACCACCCTCCCGCTCCGTGTCTCAGGGCTGGCTAACTTAGGCAGCTTCTGAAGCGCTTCAAAACCCCCCACCCTCACCCCCCTGCACAAGGGCGGGGAAGCTCGGTGCCGACCCCTCACCCAATGCATCAGTCCGAATGGCGGTGCACTAGGACCCTAGCCACCACGGTGCCCGGCCGCCCAAAGATCCGCTTCTGCTTTTAGCAAAGAGACGTTTGGTTTCCATGCAACCGCGGAAGCGTAGGAGAGACAGCTCAGCCTCAGAGAGAGAGAGAACCAAATCAAGCCACGGGAAGGGCCTGAGGTAAACAAGAGTAACGAGGAAGCGCTAGTACATGACAGGCAGGCATCTAGGAATACACTCCCAGTCCATCTGGCCAATTATCCAGCCTGCCATGGAATTACCAACCATCAGCCATCACACCCCCGTCCCCCACCTTTCGGCTGACTGTGCTCCCATGTTTCAGGGCAGGAGCTGCGCCACCTCCGGATGCGTTTACCTCTCGCGAGCACCGCCCCAAGCGAAAGAAACCTTCAGGCACCAAAACGCAGGGGCTTTATTATTTATATGCCGGTAGCTGACCTCAGCCAAGATCGCAGTCCCGTTGTGCAACACGAGGCAAACCACAGTCTCGGGGGGAGAGGTAGATACGCTGGAGGGCAGGGATAGAGTCCAGAGGGACCTGGACAAATTGAAGGATAGGGCCAAAAGAAATCTGATGAGGTTCAACAAGGACAAGTGCAGAGTCCTGCACTTAGGACAGAAGAATCCCAGGCACCGCTACAGGCTGGGGACCGACTGGCTAAGCAGCAGTTCTGCAGAAAAGGACCTGGGGGTTACAGTGGACGAGAAGCTGGATACGAGTCAGCAGTGTGTCCTTGGTGCCAAGAAGGCCAACGGCATATTGGGCTGTATTAGTAGAAGCATTGCCAGCAGAGCGAGGGACGTGATTATTCCCCTCTATTCGGCACTGGTGAGACCACACCTGGAGTATTGTGTCCAGTTTTGGGGCCCCCACTACAGAAGGGATGTGGACAGATTGGAGAGTCCAGCGGAGGGCAACAAAAATGATTAGGGGGCTGGGGCACATGACTTACGAGGAGAGGCTGAGGGAACTGGGGTTATTTAGTCTACAGAAGAAAAGAGTGAGGGGGGATTTGATAGCAGCCTTCAACTACCTGAAGGGGGGTTCCAAAGAGGATGGAGCTCGGCTGTTCTCAGTGGTGGCAGATGACAGAACAAGGAGTAATGGTCAAGTTGCAGTGGGGGAGGTCTAGGTTGGATATTAGGAAACACTGTTTCACTAGGAGGGTGGTGAAGCACTGGAATGGGTTCCCTAGGGAGGTGGTGGAATCTCCTTCCTTAGAGGTTTTTAAGGTCAGGCTTGACAAAGCCCTGGCTGGGATGATTTAGTTGGGAATTGGTCCTGCTTTGAGCAGGGATTGGACTAGATGACCTCCTGAGGTCTCTTCCAACCCTAATCTTCTATGATTCTACTCTGAGGAGATAAAGAGCGAGAGAACCGGAGCACTGGGGAACAAAGCACAAAGGAATGAAGGCCCTGCCCCACAGACAGATTTTATTCTGGCATAACTACTTTGGTTACAAGTAGCGATTTCTTCTTTACCAAAATAGTTTTACCCAGGGTCACAGGACTCGTCTTCGAATTTAGGCCAAAGCAAAGCAGCAACGCGCAGACGAGCTGGTTATAGATTTACAAAGCAGGAGGTACCCAAAATAACATGCAGGGTGACCCATTAAGATTCCTTTCCTGCACTTTAGTAGCTGACGGGAAGCTTTTAAGATGCAAACAAAAGCCAATTTTCCAAACAGATGCTTTTAGCCCGAGTCTCCCTCTGGGCCAGCGCTGTAAATGAAGAATCAGGTGGCGTTTTGCTGTCAGAAAGTGACAGTGCTTCTAGGGTATTTCCATCTGTCTTGGCCCTTCTCCCCCACCCTTCCAGAGTCGTCGCTGATCCCAAGAGGCAGAGTCAGGTGCATGCGGCCGCGCCAGAATTAGCCATTTCAAAGCACAGGGGAGATCAATAGCGTTAAACCACATCTCGTAAGTCGGCCGGTTCCGCCCAGGCTCCCCTCTGTCACATGCAAAAGGGAGGCACCAGATGGTGGAAGTCCCAAGTGCAGCCGTTCGACCTCTGCCAGAGAAGTAAACACAGGCGCCAGGGGCAGTGTCCTGCCAGTGCAGAGAGCGTCCAGCATGCTGCTGAGTCGGCACAGGGCAAGGGCGAGGGGGTGCCACAGCCTGCGCCATGATGGGGTCGGTAGTTGGGAACAGAATAAAGGGGCTTTGTTTTCTAGGGTCCGATGTGGCCCCAGGATGGGGGGGGGGATGGGATGGCTGATGGGGAGTTCCACATGGGCCTGGCCCCTTTACCTGCACTTCACATCGCTTGCTAACCAGGCCCTCACCTGCCCCACCTCCCCTAAAACCCCTGCTCCCCCCACTCAGCCCCATCACCTCCCCCTCCCCTGGGATGTCTCTGCCCCTTGGCCCCTGCTCTTCAGCCCTCTTCTCTTCCTGCCTGCCCCACTCCTCCTGCACATGTATACCCCTCACCTGCCCTCAACGCCTCACCCCCCTACCCCACCACAGCCCCCCTCAAACCCCAGTCTTACCCCTACCTAACACCCCTGGCATTCCCCCACTCACTGCCACCTCCTATGCCATGTCTCCCCCCTCCACTCTCCCTCGCCCCCAACGGCTCATTCCCTGACCCAACCCTCACATAAAGGCTGGTCCTGCCCCCACCTGGCCCCCCAACTCCTTGGGTCCACTTTGGCTCCCCACATTCCCCAGCTAGCTTGCACCCTGGCCCAGGCCCTCCCCCCATGCCTGTTCGGCCCTCCTTAGCCCCCACACACCCAGCCTCTCTAGTCCCCCGACCACCTATCCAGTGGGGCCGCATCACCCCTGGCCTAACCCAGCCCAGACACTCTCAGCCCCCACTCTGGCACCCCAGCCCATAGGCGCTGGAGCTAGGGGGGTTGGGGGGGGCTGCCGCACCCCTTGGCTTGAAGTGGATTCCATCATGTCCAGGGTTTACAGTTTGGATCAATGGCGCTCAGCGCCCCCACTATACCAGCACCCCTGCCCTGCCCCCTCTAACCTGCCTTCCCTCACCCCACCGTGTACCTGTCCCCCCCCCCAGCCGACCCCCAACATGAACCTGCCTGGCCCCCCCTGCACGCACCTGCCTGGCCCCCCCTGCACGCACCTGCCTGGCCCCCCAACACCCTCTCCACACCTAATCCGTCCACCCCCCCAGGCGTGGCCCACCCCGTCCATTCCCCCCCCGCACCTTCCCCCCCACACACGCACCTGCCCCCCCAACCCCGCGCCCCCCGGCAGCCCCCCCCCCGCACGCACCTGCCCCGCGCCCCCCGGCAGCCCCCCCCCCCGCACGTACCTGCCCCGCGCCCCCCGGCAGCCCCCCGCACGCACCTGCCCCCCAGCCCCGCGCCCCCCGGCAGCCCCCCCCCCCCGCACGCACCTGCCCCGCGCCCCCCGGCAGCCCCCCCCCCGCACGCACCTGCCCCCCAGCCCCGCGCCCCCCGGCAGCCCCCCCCCCGCACGCACCTGCCCCCCCCCCCCGCACGCACCTGCCCCCCAGCCCCGCGCCCCCCGGCAGCCCCCCCCCCCCGCACGCACCTGCCCCCCAGCCCCGCGCCCCCCGGCAGCCCCCCCCCCGCACGCACGCACCTGCCCCCCAGCCCCGCGCCCCCCGGCAGCCCCCCCCCCCGCACGCACCTGCCCCCCAGCCCCGCGCCCCCCGGCAGCCCCCGCACGCACCTGCCCCGCGCCCCCCGCGCACGCACCTGCCCGGCGCCCCCCGGCAGCCCCCCCCCCCCGCGCACGTACCTGCCCCCCAGCCCCGCGCCCCCCCGCACGCACCTGCCCGGCCAGCACCGGCTCGGCGGCGATCTCGATCCCGTACTTGAGCTCGTTGAGCTCCTGCAGGTTCAGGCTCCCCGCGGCCCCGGGCAGCGGCCGCCCCGGCCCCAGCAGCGCCAGCACCAGGAGCAGCCCCGGCCCCGGGAGCCCCCGGCCCCATCGCGCCTCCGCCATCTTCCCGAGCCGCCTGCCCTCACCGCTGCTTCCGCCCTCCTCCGCGCCGCCTCGCTCGGGCCCGTCCGCACGGCCGCAGAGAGCCCAGCCATTGGGCCTCGCCCGTGCCAATCAATGGTGCTAGCTTCTCATTGGTGAATCCCCTGCCATGGCCCTTGGGGAGCGAAGCCGGAGTGGGGATGGGACGGGGCTGGCATCTGGCGAGGACGGATTAGGCTGAGTCAGCGCTCTCGGGAGCCAATCATGAAGGCGAGGACGGCCTCGGTTGATGACGTTTATCGGGGGTCTTAAAGGGCCAGAGCAGCCCAGAGAAAACAACACTCCTGTAGGGGGAGGGAAGATACATTGTATCTTACTAACAGGGGGGAGCCAAGCTGATTGGGTAAACTGGGGTCACATGATCAAAAGGGCCTCAGTAGGACCTGGGCCATATGGCAGGCACTGGGGTGGGGCCTGGGCCACGTGAGGCATGAGTGGGAAGCCCAAGCGGCATAGGGTCACCCAGGGGGGCTGAGCCACGCGATGGGTGTTTGTGGGGCCCAGGCTCAGTGGGAGGTGATGGACAGGGTTGGGTGATGGGGCAAGCCATGGGGAGGGGCGTAAGGCAACATGGCGAGCAAGGGGTGGAGCCCATACTAGGGGGCAGGGGAAGGGGGCAGCCCAGGTGCCATGGTGGGGCAAGATCTGAGCCATGTGGCACTTCTGAGGCCTACGTGTGCTGGGAGCCCCCTGCGGACCCTCCCGACAACAGGGTACGGCAGCCCCCCGTCACCAAGGGGTTGTCTACGCTACAGCCGCACAGCGATGCGTAGACACTTCCTACATCTGTTGGTGCCATTAATCCGCCTCTCCAAGAAACGGTAGCTATGTCAACAGAAAGAACAGGAGTACTTGTGGCACCTTAGAGACTAACAAATTTATTAGAGCATAAGCTTTCATGGACTACAGCCCACTTCTTCGGATTAATAAATTTGTTAGTCTCTAAGGTGCCACACGTACTCCTGTTCTTTTTGCGGATACAGACTAACACGGCTGCTACTCTGAAATATGTCAACAGAAGAATTCTTCCCTTGATCTAGCCACGCCTACGCCGGGGGGTTAGGTCAACCTAACCACAGACCTCAGGACATGTAGTTTTTCACAGCCCTGAGCAACACGGCGAGGTTGACTTAATTTTTTAAGTGTAGACCAGCCCAAGTGCTGCCATTGGTTCCTTGTTCCCAGTTCCTTGGTCGTGGCCAATTTTGTTTTAGAAATTTCCTCCAATGAATGTGCTTGGATGTGATCAAAATTGCAACGACTAATTCGTTGATTAAATCAAGAAGGAGCTGAGTTTTGACTGACCGTGCGTGACCAAATAAGCGTTGTGTCACCCAAGTGACACGTCCCCGCGACTGCCCACTGTTCTGAAGGAGCTGGGACATGCCACCCTGCACCTGGAACTTCGTTCTTGAGCAATATGCTGCCCCCTGTTCTGCCCCCACCCCACTTCCCTATTGCACATAGGGCTTGAAGAAGGAGCTGGGTTTTGTCTGGCTGCATGTGACAAAATGTGTCTCGGGTCACCTTGAGTGACGGCCCTGCGACCTTTATACTCTTCTATGTAGCTGAGACATAGAACTCCCTGGCGTGAAATTTCTTTGCAAAAAATTGTGGTCCCCTGTCACCCTCCCTCTTCCTCCTCCCCCCCCCCCCCAACTACACACCCTTTAGTAGGGCAAGAGGAGCGGCAGAGAGGTGTTTCAGAGGGTGAAGCAGTGGATCTTATGTTTGCAGGTAGAGGGACTTGGTGATTGTTCTCTGGGGGGGGTTGTGGTGCTGGGCTGGCGGTGGGCCCCTGAGCTGGCCAGGTGAGACAGGTCCATCAGTGTCCGAGTGAGGGCTTTGTCGCTGAAATCCGTGGGGCTTTGAGACGAACCAGTGTTTGAAGTGTCCGAGTGGTTATTCCATCCCTGTTTTCAAGGGAGATGGGGAGGTTTAAGACTTAGTATTGTGGGCAGTGCCAGGTGAACAGAAGTGGTAAACGGGATGAGTTTTGGGGGGAGGCTAGAGAGGGACTGTGGTTCCAGTTTTAGGTATGATTCTACACCAGTTAGCAGATACGGTTGGTTGTGCTGTGTTTCGCTTTTGCTGGAAGACAGCATAGATTTCTGGGGTCTGAAATGCAAGCTGGTGGCCAGACTGGAGGAGAAGATACATCTGGAAGGAAGCAGGAGTTGCAACATTGTGCAGCATCCGAGAAAACAGAGACTTCTTAGACCACTAGGTTAATAAATCATTGCCACAAAGGCCACGAAAGGAAAGAGATAAAAGATTTGGAAAGAGTAGAAACCAAAGAAGCGGACTGGCAATTTGTGATCACGAGGGGAAAGAGACGCGGGAGGGATTCAAAGAGGCTAAAAGTATCAAGACGTTTTCAGATACTCAGCAGGTCAACTACAGAAGAACCCGTCTCTGGAGGAGTGGAACAGAAAGCTACAGGGGACATACCTGATGGGTGTCCTTGCGGTACGAAATGAGTAGCATCCAGGAGAGATTCTTCAACCATCCTCAGAATGCAAACAATCATCAGCAGCTCCATAGTAAGAAGAGCGAACAGAGAATTCAGCAAAGGCCACAAGGATAGTAGGACGAGGTTCCTGGAGTGAAGAAATGAGACGGAACCACAGGATTAGACCGGATTGGGAAATTCTCTGGTAATCTCCACGGATGATGATACATATTGGTACCAATGACGTGGCATCACATGGAACTACACAGATTATAGAAGACCTCAGGCATCCTGGAACAAAGCAGAAGAAGATGAATGGCCAACTGATCTTCCCAGATATCCTAACCAGTCATTAACCAAGAGAAGGCAGAACATACTGGATGGGCACTGTTGGCTGTCTGACTGGTATGAGGCTGATGGTTTCGGTTTTATTTAACATTGGGCCACATTTCAGTAGGAGAGAGAGATCTACAAATGGGATGGCCTGCATCTCCCAGGTAGGGGACTAATCTTCTTGGGCGGAGACTAGCTGGAGCATCTTGGAGGGCATTAACTCACCAACACAAATGGAGGATGCCACGGAGGCAAATGAGGTACAAAACTGAAACTCAAGGCGTCATGAACAAATTGAACTGATGTGGCAAAGATCACAGAGAAAAAAAAACGTTTCACTTGCTTATTAACCGGTGACAAGTCGAAATTCTCATTGTTTTTCTCGTCAATGTATATTTCTGTAATTGGCATTACTGAAACTGGAGGAGATCTTTCACAGGATTGGTTATAATGTGTTTAGGAGGGATTAAGGATTGAGTGGGCACTCCCACAGAATGAGTTCCTGTTTACAGACAGATGGGGCACTGCTCTGGGGGAGTTCGATTTAGGAGACAAATCCCGGAGGTATCATGCAGCCAGTAATAAAACGTCATTCCAGTTATTAAAAATTATAGGTGATAATTTGCTAACACAGAAGGCGTTGCACCCAACACAAGGTAACTCTATTTTGGTCCTCGTTATGACAGATAAAGATGCATTAATCACTGGATTGGAGGTTGCTGGTTGCCTAGGAACCAGTGACCATCACCTGATTACGTTCAACACGGCCTAACATACTTGGTGTGATTATGCTAGAATTGCTGTGAAAATAGCCCAGCCGGATTTGCAACTGATTGGCGTCTTTCCACGCATGTTGCGGGTTTACTACCAAATAAATCACAAATTGAAAACAGAGGTAGAGTATGTGTCAGACCAGAACACCGGCTCCCGTCTGGGAATGGCATCTCCTCATCTCTTCATAATAAAACATCCCAGGGATGTGTCTCTGGGGTTAGCCCAGGATGGGTTTTGTCACATACAGCCTGTCAACACCCAGCTGCTCCTTACGGTATGGTACGGAAGCGTGGTGTGACCCAGGACAGCATGCCGTGCAGGTGCAAATCTTCATGCTAGTGAATGGTTGGTCCCGGCTTTTTCAGAGCAGTCTGACAAAACTCCCCCCGGAGAACGCCCAAGCGCCGACGAGGTGACACCACCTACGATGCTCTCTGACCCCTACAGAGGCAGCTGCAGAAAGATAATTTCCCAAGGGGAAATTGCTGGGCCCCCCGGCGCTCCCAGTTTTGGGGCAGCCAGTAGCCATCTGAGCACTGGGCAATGTCTTAGTCTCAGGTTGCATTTCTAGGCTGTTTTATTTATTTATACAATAAAATGATTAATGATTGTTGCCTCTTTTTCCGACACCACCGGTCAACCCCCAGCAGAGCAGTAGCGGATGGTCAAGGCCTTGCAGGTCATCTTCCCAGTGGAGGAGAAATCCGTGAGTCTGGCCCTATTCTAAGTGCAGCTTGTTTACCTACGTTGTTGTCACGGAGTCCCCAGGCGATGCTCTGGAACTGCTCCCCACAAAGCCAGTTAGGACTTTGGGGAGCCTCCTCTCCCTCGGAGCAGACTGTCTTCAGGGCAAGAAGCTCACACGGCTTCACCTCCTGGGTCTCTCCTGGGAGCATTCAGCATATGCCCCTCAGTGCGCTTCCCACAGCGAGTCCGCCCAGGCAGGGTCCTGGGGAAGCCAGAGGGTCCTGCACCCCCCACTTCACAGTCAGACGTGACTCTCAGCCAGCCAGTAAAACAGAGGTTTATTAGATGACAGGAACATGGTCTAAAACAGAGCTTCTAGGTCCAGCGAACGGGACCCCTCAGCCGGGTCCATTCTGGGGTCCAGCGAGCCAGACAACCACGTCTGCACTCACTCCCCGTCCCCAGCCAGCTCCAAACTGAAACCCCCTCCAGCCCCTCCTCTCTGGCCTTTGTCTCTTTCCCGGGTCAGGAGGTCACCTGATCTCTTTATTCACCTTTAGGTATCTCCTTGCAGGGGGGGGAAGGGCCCCGGCCATTTGTTGCCAGGATACAGAGTGTCGGCCATTTATGCACACTGGAGACTTAAGAAATGCATAGGGGAAACTGAGGCACCCACACAGTATTCAGAGGAAACATTAAGAACAGTCCCACTTCGTCACAGTTGTATACACCCATCCAGGAGCAGAGGTGGGCAAACAGCAGGCAAGGATTCCTTTGTCCAGGAATCTCAGCCTTCCAGGTGACAGTTACTTCGCCTCAGAAATTGACTCCAGTTTGAGTCCAAGGCAGAGGACAAACACTCCCACTGAATCCAGTCCCCGGAACCTTTTATAACCCAAATCAGCAACACGAGCATTTCTTCAGAGACTAAACACGCACACTAGGGTCTGCGCTACACTACAGTGTTAGGGCGATACAAAGCAGTTTACATCCACCTAGCTGCGGAAGCGTCTACACTAACATTTCGCTTTCGCCAATGTCACCACCCAGCTGCGCCCGACTTAATAACTCCCCCTCCCCAAGCGGCGCAGAGTCAAGGGCGCTGGAGCTAGGTCGACGCGGCGTCAGGGTAGACGTGGCGTTGTTTATGTTGACCACCACTGGCTTTCCAGAGCCTTCCCACAATGCCCCACACGGACGGTACAGTCAAGCATACAAGCGGTCATGGTGAGGACACTCACCACTGACGCAAGGAGCGAAGCGTAGACGCGCACTAAATTAGGTTGACTTAATTTTGTAGTGCAGACATGGCCTAAGAGAGAGAACTTGGAAAACTGTAACAGCGTCACCTGTTGACACTCCCTATTGTATTATAAGAATTGTAATACATTCCAGCTAGGGCCTACCAAATTCACGGCCATGAAAAAGGCATCCCGGACTGTGAAATCTGGTCTTGTGTGTGCTTTTACCCTATACTCTACAGATTTCACGGGGGAGACCAGCGTTTCTAAAATTGGGGTCCTGACCGAAAAGGAAGTTGAGGGGGGTCACAAGGTTATTTTAGGATGATCATGGTATTGCCACCCTTACTTCTGCGCTGCCTTCAGAGCTGGGTGTCCGGAGAGTGGCAGCTGTTGGCCAGGCGCCCAGCTCTGAAGGTAGCAGCGCAGAAGTAAGGGTAGCCATACCGCAACCCCCCCCCCTACAATTACCTTGTGACCCCCCCCACACACACACACACACAACTCCTTTTTGGGTCAGCACTTCTACAATTACAACACCTGAAATTTCAGCTTGAAATAGCTGAAATCATGACATTGATGATTTTTAAAATCCTCTGACCGTGAAATTGACCAAAATGGACCATGAATTTGGTAGAGCGCTAATTATAGCACCATGGCTCTGGCTAGAGGTTTAAAGGGCCAAATCAAAATGACAGGTACCCTGTCATGGAGCCGCATGCTCGGTGCCACGCCCCTGTTTGAAATGAAGGTTAAAGCATCAACCCTTCTGGTTAGCCCAGAGCAATTCACCAGCTAGAGCTGAAGACAGCTCCACCTCCAGGCATTGTATTTCTCTCTGATCTCCTTCATCGGTTCACAGGTGAGAGAGCTCCCAGGAGCCGACTCTTAGGCCCCTCCACCCACACTCCCTTCATTCTCAAGAGCAGGTCTCCGCTGAGCTGCCCTGCCCGGAGAGTGGATCCACGACGCACAGGAGCTGGTGTGGTCTCTCTGGACCCCTTGTTGATCCGGGTTGGTTTCAGCCAGTTCCTTAATGACTCTGTTCATTCCACCCAGACAGGGAGGTGACCCACGCACCTGTGTCTGCCCCAGAGAAAACATCATCCTTTCCTCCCCACTGGGTAGCAATGCAAAGTATAGGGGGAAACTGAGAACATAGGAACGGCCATACAGGGTCAGACCAAAGGTCCATCTAGCCCAGTATCCTGTCTGCCGACAGTGGCCAATGCCAGGTGCCCCAGAGGGAATAAACAGAACAGGGAATCATCAAATGATCCATCCCCTGTCGCCCATTTCCAGCTTCTGGCAAACAAAGGCTAGGGACACCATCCCTGCCCATCCTGGCTAATAGCCATTGATGGACCTGTCCTCCGTAAACTTATCTAGTTCTTTTTTTAACCCTGTTATAGTCTTGGACTCACAACATCCTGTGGCAAGGAGTTTCACAGGTTGACTGTGTGTTGTGTGAAGAAATGCTTCATTTTGTTTGTTTTAAACCTGTTGCCTATTCATTTCATTTGCTGACCCCTAGTTCTTGTGTTATGAGAGGGAGTAAAAAACATTTCCTTATTTACGTTCTCCACACCAGTCATGATTTCATAGACCTCTATCATATCCCCCGTGATGGTCCACACCCCTAGGGTCAGGGCAGCGTGGCCTGTTGGTCACAGTCTACAAAGCAGCCCTTTGGTGCAGGGCAGCATGGCCTAGTGGCCAGAGTCTATCGAGCCACCCTTCGGTGCAGGGCAGCGTAGCCTAGGGCCAGAGTCTATAAAGTTGGGGCACCCACAAAGGGGTGTGGTGACCCCAGTGAGGGGGCCTGGGCCCACCCGACTACACTGGGCCCCAACCCAGGGCCCTAACAGTGGCACAGCGCCTTGCCACTGACTCAGTGGGGGGGTCCTACCGAAACATGCTGAGGTTTCCCAGGTCGGGGTACCACTCCATCACCCTCCCTGGGTCACTTCCTACCAGAGTCTGCGCTGGTGTTTTCCATGTGATGTCGGGTTCTCTGTGTTCCGCGGGGCCGGTCGTCTCCGGGGGCGCCTCCAGTCACCGGGCTGCGAAAGGCTTCGATTCCTAGTGCAGTCAATGGCTGTGGCTGGCCCTCCACAGGCGCTTCCCAGGCAGGTCCTTCCCCTGCAGCCTCCCACCCAGAATGAGCTGGGCTCCCTCCCTTTATACTGCTAGAGCACTTGGAGCATGCCCAGTCTCGCCAGGGAGGCGGGACATCCACCATCCATAATATGGGCTTAACCCTGTCCGGGCTAGTGCGGGGTGTTACAGAGTGTGAGGGGACACAAGGCCCTGCACCCCGCCTTCCTGCGATTCACCATGACTCTCAGCCAGCCAGTAAAGCAGAAGGTTTATTCAGATGACAGGAACACAGTCCTAGACAGGTCTTGCAGACACAGACAACAGGACCCACCCCAGTTAGGTCCATCTTGGGGTCCCAGGGGCACCACAGCCCCATGGCGGGGGGGGGCATAGCCCCGTCTGGGCTCCCTCCATTACCAGCCAGCTCCTGAAACTCTCCCCCCCAGCGTCTCCTCCCCCAGCCTTTGTCCAGTTTCCAGGGCAAAGGTGTCACCTGGCCTCTAACCCCTTCCCAGGTTCTCATGTTACATGCTCAGGTATTCTCCATCGGTCAGTCTCCCATCCCCCAATGCAGACCATCCCAGCCAACACTCCCCTCTCAGCATTCAAAGACCACATTAAGAACAGTCCCAGTTCGTCACACGGGGTAAGCAGACCCCGTCACATCCCCGCTTAGTCGTCTCTTTTCCAAGCTGAAAAGTCCCAGTTTTATTAATCTCTCCTCATACGGCAGCCGTTCCATACCCCTAACCATTTTTGTTGCCCTTTTCTGAACCTTTTCCAATTCCAATAGATCTGTTTTGAGAAGGGGCGACCACATCTGCACGCAGTATTCAAGATGTTGGCGTACCATGGATTTATATAGAGGCAACAGGATATTTTCTGTCGTATTCTCTATCCCTTTCTTAATGATTCCCAGCATTCTGTTCAATTTTTGACGGCCGCTGCACATTGGGTGGATGATTTCAGAGAACTTTCCACAGTGACTCCAACATCTCTTTCTTGAGTGGTAACCGCTAATTTAGACTCCATCATTTCATATGTATATTTGGGATTATGTTTTCCAATGTGCATTACTTTGCATTTATCAGCAGTGAATTTCATCTGCCATTTTGTTGCCCAGTCACCCCGTTTTGTGAGATCCCTTTGTAGCTCTTCGCAGTCTACCTGGGACTTAACTATCTTGAGTAGTTTTGTATCATCTGCAAATTTTCCCACCTCACTGTTTACCCCTTTTTCCAGATCACTTATGAATATGTTCCTCATTCTATTTTACACTTCCTTTGCCAGAGTTTCTGTTCCTTTCTATTTTCCGCACTAGGATTTAACTTCCACTATTTAAAGGAGGCCTTTTTGCCTCTCACTGCTTCTTGTACTTTGTTCTTTAGCCACGGTGGCTCTTTTTCGGTTCTCTTACTATGTTTTTTAATTTGGGGGATACCTTTAAGTTGAGCCTCTATTATGGTGTCGGTGCATCCCCTTCCTGTCAGTTCTTTCTCTGCTTCCACAACGGTGTCTTTAGAACATTTCCACGCAGCTTGCAGAGATTTCACTTTTGGCGCTGTACCTTTTAATTCCTGTTTAACTAATTTCCTAATTTTTGTGTAGTTCCCCTTTCTGAAATTAAATGCTACCGTGTTGGGCTGCTGTGGTGTTTTCCCTGCCACCGGGATGTTACATTTCATTATATTCTGGTGTGACAATGCGGTTCTGGCGGAACCCAACTGAGAGTGCCAACTCAGGACAAATTGCTCAAATAGGGCAGTTACAGCCCAAGGCTGGGGTTTTTTCCACCTCTAAGGCAAACCAAACTAGCCAGACTAGGAGGACTTCGGTCTCACCCCACTGGCTAACCGCAAGTCTCACAAGCAATCTCCTTAGACACTCCAGTTTCCCAGCATTCCCACCAGTGCCACTCGTTATGGGGACAAATGGTTATGAAAACCAATACCCCAGTAAAAGAAAAAGGTTCTCCTGATCCCAAAGGACCAAGCCCCAGACCCAGGTCAATATACAAATCAGATCTTACCCACAAATCACGCTTTTGCCAATCCTTCAGAATCTAAAATCTAAAGGTTTATTCATAAAAGGAAAAAGATAGAGATGACAGTTAGAATTGGTTAAATGGAATCAATTACATACAGTAATGGCAAAGTTCTTGGTTCAGGCTTGCAGCAGCGATGGAATAAATTGCAGGTTCAAATCAAGTCTCTGGAATACATCCCCCGCTGGGATGGGTCCTCAGTCCTTTGTTCAAAGCTTCAGCTTGTAGCAAAGTTCCTCCAGAGGTATGAAGCAGGATTGAAGACCAGATGGAGATGAGGCATCAGCCTTATATAGTCTTTTTCCAGGTGTAAGAACACCTCTTTGTTCTTACTGTGGAAAATTACAGCAAAATGGAGTCTGGAGTCACATGGGCAAGTCCCTGCATACTTTGCTGAGTCTCAAGGCATATTTGCCTTCTCTCAATGGGTCCATTGTATAGCTGATGGTCCTTAATGGGCCATCAAGCAGGCTAGGCAGAGCTAATCTCAGCTTGTCTGGGATGTCACCCAGCAGCATAGCATAAGTTTGAAATACAGACAGTATAGAGCCAATATTCATAACTTCAACTACAAAATTGGTACACACATATAGACAGCATAATCATAACCAGTAAACCATAACCTTGTCTTAGACTCCCCATTTGACCCCCTTTATACAAGATTTGCGTGCCACTACAGGACCTTGGTTGCAACAATGATCTATATGGTCCCAGATTATATCAATAACGTCACATCTGGTCACTATTCTCAAGCGGTCCAGCTAAATTCACCTCTTGGACCAGATCCCGTGCTCATCTAGGACTACATCAAGAATTGCCCCTCCCTTTGTGGCTTCCAGGACTGGCTGCTCCAAGAAGAAGTCATTTAAGGTGTCAAGAAACTTTACCTTCACATCGCATCCTGAGGTGATATGTACCCAGTCAGTAGTTGAAATCCCTCATTATTATTGAGTTTTTTATTGTAATAGTTTCTCTAATCTGTCTGAGCACTTCACAGTCACTATCACCATCCTGGTCAGGTGTCAGTAATGCATTCTTATTATTGGAGCATGGAATTACTATCTCTAGAGATTCTGTGGTACAGTTTGGTTCATTTAGGGTTTTTACTTCATTTGATTCTACGCTTTCTTTCACATATAGTGCCACTCCCCCACCATATAGTGCCACTCCCCCACCAGCACGACCTGTTCTGGCCTTCTGATATATTTTGTACCCTGGTATTACTGTGTCCCATTGATTAGCCTCATTCCACCAAACTTGTGTGATGCCTGTTATATCAATCTCCTCATTTAATACGAGGCACTCTAGTTCACCCATCTTATTGTTTAGGCTTCTAGCATTGGACTATAAGCACTTTAAAAACTTGTCACTTTTTAGCTCTCTGAGGCACACACAGAATTCATAAAAATATTACAGAAAATTCCCACTTGGTCACACCTGCCTCGGTGAGATCACAATATAATCCTGCATATAAAATGGACAAACAGTACCCAACTCACCCACGCCTGCAGGACAGGAGGCTGCGTCCCAAAGACATCCCCTGCACGTTACCCCATCACGGGGGGAGGGGTTCCTCCCCACACTGTGGAAAAGGCCAGATGATCCTGTGTGATCCATTGTTGTACTTAAAGTACTGCACAGGATCTTTTCAGGGGGAATAAGACAAAACGCCACATTTATTAGTAATACATGTATTCATTAACACTGTATTATATGCATATAATATATTACACTTACACTCACACACACACACAAACACACTCCGTCTTGTTGTTACCAATTAGTTGCTCCCCTTAACTTCACTGGCCAGGTGAGTTAGATGGGGGAGGGGGTGGAGCCGGGCTTCTGCCGATCCGGATCGATGCTCCCATGTTGACAAGACGAGACCCGGGGTCCTCTGCAAGACACCTCACTTTTATAGCAGCTTTCCTCTTATGCAAATCTATACCAGATTCAAACTCTGTGTCTGTGTCCATTGGTCCTTTGTGCTGCTTTCTTTTGAGTGTTGTCCCAATACTGCAAAGAGGGTGTTTCCAAAAGAAGGTGCTTGCTTCTAACCCCCGAGGCCGTCGGTATGTCTGCTTGTCTTTAATGAGCCCACTTGACACGTTTTATTGTCCTTGGGTCTGGCTCCCAGCCCCTCTCCAACAGTTGAGGCTGTCTGGAGGTGCTGCCTTCCATGCCTTGCTCATCCATACCTCATTCATTCAACAGGGCAATTGATTAAGACTGGGGGGGGGAAGAGCTCTTGTTCTACTGCTAGCAAACAGAAATTTTTCTTCTATCTTATTCTATCCTTAGGGGCTATAATATTATACCAAGGGCAATGCAAAGTTTTTAAATGAGGCTTTGATACAAAGTTCCATGAAAACAGAGGTCACACGTGGGTAGACCCACCACAAGGTTATATGAAGAGGCACAATGTAAAGTCATATGAAAATTATCAGAGATTGATCTACACCATGAGTGACCAGAGCCTCCGCCACATGGGGCCAGATTCTCAGCAGGGGTAAATCAGGGGTGCACAAAAGCGACCCTGATTTATACCACCAGATCCAACCCCATATCTGATCTTGCACTGGCACGGATAAATGGAATAGTCAAGTGCTTGGCCGCAATTTGGTTCATTATCTCGTTATGCAATATACTCAAGAGACCAAATAACCAATGTCGGGCACTTTTATTAATATGCTACGGGAAAAAGGTTCTCCCGTGCAGCCGGTGTGCCATTCGCCTTAGGCAGAAGGGGTGCTCCCCAGGTTGCAGATTTCAGCTGGCGTTATTTATATGATTTACCGAGTTACATGTCTCTTTGCACTAAAATCCAACCCCGTGCCCCAGTTCCGTACTTTGGCGCTCTGTTCCTTCCCAAGTGCAGAGCCGCGAAGGGACTTCCTGAGCTTCTACCATGAGAGAGAACGACAGCATCTTGATTGCTGACAAGTGTCCTGTCCGCTTGCACCAACTGCTGATTTCAGCCAATGCCGGGTGTGATGGGGTATTTAGCATAAATGAACAAGATCAGGAGGTAGAGGTCAGTACCATATTTGTGCTTAATATTGTTGGTGCGTAGTGCATACCGATATAGAACTATGGTGTGGATCATTTCGCCTTCCTCAGCGTGAGGCACAGCTAGGGTGACCAGATGTCCCTATTTTATAGGGACAGACCTGATATTTGGGACTTTTTCTTATATAGGCTCCTAGTACCCCCCACCCCCATCCCGATTTTTCACACTTGCTATCTGGTCACCCTAGGCACAGGTCACTTGCTGGAAGATTCTCTGCACCTTGAAGTCTTTAAACCATGATTTGAGGACTTCAATGGCTCAGACACAGGTGTGATACAGGAGTGGGTGGGTGAGATTCTGTGGCCTGCATTGTGCAGGAGGTCAGTCTAGATGATCATAATGGTCCCTTCTGACCTTAAAGTCTATGATTCTATGATACCTGTTATTATGATATATATTTATATGCTAGCCAGCTTATATTAGTCAACACTGGGCATTTTGGCATATCAGCTCCATTGATGGTAGCTAATGTTGTAGGAAGAGAGCCTGAGATATATAAGCCCTTTTCACAGAGGTCTGGTATGAGGCCTGAGCTGCAGTCGTGGGCAAGCTTTGCTGATGGGGGGGAGGGATAGCTCAGTGGTTTGAGCATTGGCCTGCTAAACCCAGGGTTGTGAGTTCAATTCTTGAGGGGGCCACTTAGGGATCTGGGGCAAAATCAGTACTTGGTCCTGCTAGTGAAGGCAGGGGGCTGGACTCAATGACCTTTCAAGGTCCCTTCCAGTTCTAGGAGATGGGATATCTCCATTATAAAAAAATATATATATATAAAGCAAAGTTAGCAAACATCAGGCATTCACGCAAACACATTCCAGAAGAGGGGTACCAGACCATCCCAACATCGAGTGGTACCAGACCATCCTGATATCAAGGATGGTACAAAAACATTGCCCAAGGATAACAGGAACACGCTGACCCCTCCTAAAAGATACAGTCAGGATCACAGCGTGATGAATAAAGAGGTTTTGATCGAACCAACGTGTACAAGGAGAAGGATGATAACTAGCCACATCAGGGGGCCGTAACTAATGATGTCAGAGGAGCAGTACGTAACTTGTTTGCATCAGGGTATAAAGAGGGATCCCTGAGAGAGTGTCCTGGTCCAGCCGAGGGGGAAATGGAAAGTCCTGCATTCACTGAGCTGCATCCATTGTCATATACTAAGAGATACCTTTGTAGAGTCTGCCAGGTGCTTTGTCGACAAAAACCTGGCCTGGTGCCTTCATTCCTTAACGGATCTTGTGGTCATTGGGCGGTTCACTCACGGCCTGCCGTGCCGGCTGTCTGGGCAGAGCTGGGGGCAGCACACAAGGAGAACACACACATGCAGCCGAACGTCTGACCACAGCCC
The DNA here is from genome assembly GCF_011386835.1 of Chrysemys picta bellii. NCBI lineage: Eukaryota > Metazoa > Chordata > Testudines > Emydidae > Chrysemys > Chrysemys picta. Next base: position 14,336,007 of record NC_088812.1, on the reverse strand, counting down.
CTACCAGCTGCCTGCTCTATTGAAGTGGTACCAGTCTCCTGCCCACATTCCTTTCCTCCCTCGCGCATGTCACCAGCTGAGGGACCAAATTAAAAGCCTTGTTCTATTTCATCTGCAGATCGCACTCAATGCATCCTACCGTCTCAACAAGCAAAGACCCCAAAGGCCTAACACACGTATTTCAGAGGCCTCTATCACCTTGGGGTTTTATCCCTTAGGCCCCTTCCAATGCCTCTGGAGAGATACAGGGGCAGGCAGCCGGTCACCCTGCAACTGACACCAAGCACGTGCGGGACAATAGCTTGAGCCCTTGGCGCATGCAGCCACCTCTGGGGTGGAGCGGAGGAGGGAAAGTGTCCGCCGGTCAGCAGAGCAAACTCCTCATTTCTAGAGAACGCCTTTCCATTGTCGACACCTCTGCAGTGCAGACAAGGACCCGGAGCGCTGCGCTTTTTCCTGAAAGACCCTCCCCCACACACAGCCGATAGCGCACAGGGCCTGGGGTGGGGAGGAAGGGCGGAGGACCAGCGATTCCTCAAGCTTTTCCAAAGAGCTCAGCTCCCCTTCCTTTGCACCCCCACCACCGCCCCCTGAACATCAAGGGGGGGCTTCCCACGAGCCGCTGCTGTTCCCAAAAGGATCCAGACAGCGCGGGTGGAGGATGGGGTGGGAGCCGGGCCTCTCGGAGCCTCCTGGTTCTCAGGGGTTAAAATCAGCTGCTTGCCGCTGGTTCGAATCCCCATTCGCAGCTGACGGACCAGAAAAGGCAAAGGGCATTTCATCGGGAGCAACAGCCGCCCACTGCCGCTGGACAAGGGACCTCTTTGTGCTCGGCCAGCGCGAGGCTCCGACGGCGCACAATGCGGGGGACTGTCTCCTGGGCAGATGGCTTGCATCTCGAATGGGCCGCTTGCCTCGCGGCCCTTGACTCGGGCCCAGAGCCCTGATGGCTCTGATCTGGTGCCTGATTGGAGAGCAGCTTGGCTGGGTGCCCTGTTTGGGAGGATCACAACAGGATTAAACTGCAGATCTCGCAGGCCAGGCTGGGAAATACAGACTCCTCGCCGGTGCCTGGGATTTCATAGTGTTAGGCCCTGTGACACTGGAGTTTGTTCCTGGCACAGGGAGAAGGGAATGGAATTGAGGACTGGGGGAGGGGCGGAGGAGGGCGGGGACTGTCAGTCATATTCCTGGAAATTAGCCGGATGTATATAGAATCGTAGAATATCAGGGTTGGAAGCGACCTCAGGAGGTATCTAGTCCAACCCCCTGCTCAAAGCAGGACCAATTCCCAACTCAATCATCCTAGCCAGGGCTTTGTCAAGCCGGGCCTTAAAAACCTCTAAGGATGGAGATCCCACCACCTCCCTAGGGAACCCATTCCAGTGCTTCACCACCCTCCTAGTGAAATAGTGTTTCCTAATATCCAACCTAGACCTCCCCCACTGCAACTTGAGACCATTATTTCTTGTTCTATCATCTGCCACCACTGAGAACAGCCGAGCTCCATCCTCTTTGGAACCCCCCTTCAGGTAGTTGAAGGCTGTTAACAAACCCCCCTCACTCTTCTCTTCTGTAAACTAAATAACCCCAGTTCCCTCAGCCTCTCCTCGTAAGTCATGTGCCCCAACCACCTGATCATTTGTGTTGCCCTCCGCTGGACTCTCCAATTTGTCCACATCCCTTCTGTAGTGGGGGGCCCAAAACTGGACACAATACTCCAGATGAGGCCTCACCAGTGCCGAATAGAGGGGAATGATCACTTCCCTCGATCTGCTGGCAATGCTCCTACTAATACAGCCCAATATGCCATTGGCCTTCTTGGCACCAAGGGCACACTGCTGACTCATATCCAGCTTCTCGACCACTGTAATCCCCAGGTCCTTTCTGCAGAACTGCTGCTTAGCCAGTCGGTCCCCAGCCTGTAACAGTGCATGGGATTCTTCCGTCCTAAGTGCAGGACTCTGCACTTGTCCTTGTTGAACCTCATCAGATTTCTTTTGGCCCAATCCTCCAATTTGTCCAGGTCCCTCTGGACCCTATCCCTACCCTCCAGCGTATCTACCTCTCCCCACAGCTTAGTGTCATCTGCGAACTTGCTGAGGGTGCAATTCATCCCATCATCCAGATCATTAATAAACATGTTGAACAAAACCGGCCCCAGGACCGACCCTTGGGGCACTCCGCTTCATACCGGCTGCCAACTAGACATCGAGCCATTGATCACTACCCGTTGAGCCTGAAAATCTAGCCAGCTTTCTATCCACCGTATAGTATTATCAGCCTCAGTATTCTAGCTCTGCCATGGCTCGGCCTATTGTTACCGCTGCCACTGACCTTGGCAAGTCACTGCGCCATCCCATGCCTCAGTTTCCCTGCAAATGAGTGGCCTCCTCCCCAAGTGCCCCCTCGTGGCCTTGTTCTCACCATGCCCCAGGTGTCCTGCTCTGGCCTCTCCTGTCCCTCAGTCAGGACGGCCACCCCAGCCCTTCCTTCTGGGGTGCAGCCATCTCTCCGTTCCTAGTGTAGGACTGATGAATGAAATTGTTTTTAATTGTTTACTTTATTAATGTAACTTCATAAGTAAAGTTTTGTGAATGAAACAATATTCATTCATAAAACCGGTTACCCCAATAACTGGCTAATTAACAGTTAAGATGCTTGTTAAGAGCCATAGCTGTTCAGTCAGCTGCCTTTGTAAGTTTCACTATCAATCCAATTCCTGCTTAAATCACTAAATTCGAATTAAAGCTGATAAATCCGAATTAAAGTCGTAGTGTAGACCAGGCCTGAGACTTGCCCTGTTTCAGTATTGTAATGTCTGTTCCCCATTTATTACACTTGCCTACAGTGGAACTTCTGTTCACTGTTTGCCATCCATTACACTTGTCTATATTGTAACTTCTGTTCACTGTTTGCCATATTGTAATTCAAACCCCATTTTAAAACGCTTACTCCGTTTTGTAAGGGCTTGCTGCAACCTTCATTTTTGCAAACCCTGCTGTAATCTTCTTAGTTTAGTTTAGATGTGTGAATGAGGGATGGATGGATGATGGAATCAACCTCCAGCCCCAGCCTGGCCTGATTAGAGTTCAAACACCAACGGCTGAAGATGCAGACAAGAGCCCTAACAAAGCAAGAAGAATCCACCCTAAAAAGAAAAGGTCCAATAAAAGGAAAATCAGACTCGCTCCGAGTCTGAAAGTCATGTCTGCAATTGACGGGTGATCAATCACCAAACCTGGAGGCAGCGTGACACAGCAAGATCTATAGATTCAAACTAAAGCCTACAAAAAGGATGGGCGAGATGGAAAACTTTGGAGGAGGGTAACATTCTGCTGCCAACATGGAAGGGCATCGGTGCATGCCCAAAAGAGACCCAGCTCGTCCTTGTGACCGGCTTTCCTGGCCAGTTACCGCCACAAGCTACGAACCCAAGCTGCAAACTCAAGCCACAGACTCAAACAGGACTGGTAACTATGCAGCAGCGGCAGAACATCTGATGGGTGTGTGTGTGTGTGTGTGTGTGTGTGTAGGTATTAGGTATAATGTGTGTGTAGAAGGATGAAGATATTAGTTATTGGTCATAAATCAAATTGTTATCATAATAAATGTGTCATCTGTATCTTGTCCCCTTTAATAAGATCCTGCTAGTTTTTATTGGTATAACACGGTCATTTCTGATGTCCGATTTGTGTCCATTTATTCTTTTGCGGAGGGACGGTCCGGTTTGGCCAATGTACATGGCAGAGGGGCATTGCTGGCACATGATGGCATATATCACATTGGTAGACGTGCAAGCGAATGAGCCCTTGATGGTGTGGTTGGGTCCTCTGATGGTGTCGCTAGAGTAGATATGGGGACAGAGTAGGCAACGAGGTTTGCTACAGGGATTGGTTCCTGGGTTGGTGTTTCGGTGGTGTGGTGTGTAGGTGCTGGTGAGTATTTGCTTCAGGTTGGGGGTTGTCTGTAAGCGAGGACTGGCCTGCCTCCCAAGGTCTGTGAGAGTGAGGGATCGTTTTCCAGGATAAAGGTTGTAAAATTAATTTGCAAATTTAACACCATGAATTTGGGCTGGAATAGGGACGGGGAGTGGCTGGCTCATTACAAAAGCAACTCTCCCTCTCCTGGAATTGAGGCCTCCTCATCTCTTATTGGGAGTGGCCCACATCCACCCTGATCGGATCGGCCCTGTCAACACTGGTTCTCCACTTGTGAGGGGACGCCCGTCTCTTCCTGTGTCACTATATCATGCCTGCAGCTCCTGTCCCTTTCACTCCATGCATCTGAAGAAGTGGGTTTTTTACTCACGAAAGCGTATGCCCAAATCAAGCTGTTAGTCTTTAAGGTGCCACCAGACTCCTGGTTAGTTTGGTCCCTGTTTCCAACCCAGGTTTCTGGCAGGGACGGTGTGTGTGTGGGGGGTGACCCCGTCTCCTCCATCCGTGCCCCCAGTTATAGCCCAATACAAGGTGCCACTTGCTTTCTAACCCCCCCTCCCCCACCGCCCCTGTCATCCTGACACACACCCCCAAGTCCTTTGTCTTGGGATTTCTTTGTCTCAGCTGGTCCCCCTCCCCCTGTTCCCCAGGGCGCAGGATGCGGAGGGGGGGGTTGGGGAACGGCGAAGTGGGGGGCATCTCTGTGCGAGACAAAGGCGACCCCCCCCCTACACACACACAGACACCGGCTGCTGCAGCCGCCATTCCCTCCTCGAGCCAGCGGGGGCGCCCTCCGCATACCAGGCTCCCGACGGCCCCCGCCAGCCCGGTCCAGCGCGCTAGAGCCGGAGCGGGGTCCGGGGGGTGTGTGTGTGCCGGGGGGGGCGCCCGAAGATGTGACCATGGGAGGCGTGGCGGGGAGATGCGCTGGGCAGCCAGGTAGGCTGGGGGGGGAAGGGGGGAGCTGGCCAGCACTTCAGCAGCGCTGCTCCGACAGCGGAGCCGGGGGGAGGGGGGAATGGTACTGCGGGGGGGGGGGAGGCGATAGGGCATCGCGATCCCGCCCGCCCCCCTTTCCCTGTCGCGGTGCCGATGGGGGAGGGGGGGCCGTGCCAATGTCGCGCAGCGCGGGGGTGATTTATAGCGCTGCGGCTTGCGCCCCCCACCCCCCACCCCCCAGGTGCGCGGGACCGGCCGGGGGCGCAGCGCGGGGATGGGGGAGGAATGGGGGGGGGGGTCGGGATCAGGATCAGCCCGTTGCCTGCGGACACCCCGGCCCGGCCCCGAGGAGGTTCTGCATGAGCCGGGGGCGGGGGGTGATTTGCGCCCCCCCCCCCCCCCCCGCAGCTGCAGCCATGTTCTGCGCCGCGCTCCGGCCCCTCCGCACGGTGCGAGGGGGGTTAGGGGGGGTCTGACAGCCTGGGGCGCAGCTGTGCCAAATCCCCCCCCCCGGGGGCTCTGCAGCCGCCCCGGGAACTGCGGATCATTGGACCCCTGCGGCGGCGTCCATCACCGCAGCGTCTGGGCGCCCTGGGCAGAGCGCGGATGAAAGGGCCAGTTGCCCTCCTCTCCGGCAGGCCGCCCCCGGCCACCCCAGCGATCTAGCGAGTCCCCGGCCTGGCAAAGGCCGGGAGTGATGGTGCCCGGGCGCCTGGTGCCCACGGGTGGGGGTCAGGCCCCAACAGCCAAGGCCATCGCTGGGCTCAGAGCCGCCGACTTCCTCTAGGCCCAGGGGGTCCTCGACCTCCGACTCCACCCTTCCCCTCAAGCCGCCACCCCCTCCCTTCCCCTTCCCACCCTGCCCCATCCCCACTCCACCCTTCCCCCAAGCCGCCACCCCCTCCCTGCCCCTTCCCACCCTGCCCCATCCCCACTCCACCCTTCCCCCAAGCCGCCACCCCCTCCCTTCCCCTTCCCACCCTGCCCCATCCCCACTCCACCCTTCCCCCAAGCCGCCACCCCCTCCCTGCCCCTTCCCACCCTGCCCCATCCCCACTCCACCCTTCCCCCAAGCCGCCACCCCCTCCCTTCCCCTTCCCACCCTGCCCCATCCCCACTCCACCCTTCCCCTCAAGCCGCCACCCCCGCCCTTCCCCTTCCCACCCTGCCCCATCCCCACTCCACCCTTCCCCCAAGCCGCCACCCCGCCCTCCCCTTCCCACCCTGCCCCATCCCCACTCCACCCTTCCCCCAAGCCGCCACCCCCTCCCTGCCCCATCCCCACTCCACCCTTCCCCCAAGCCGCCGCCCCCGCCCTGCCCCTTCCCACCCTGCCCCATCCCCACTCCACCCTTCCCCCAAGCCGCCGCCCCCGCCCTGCCCCTTCCCACCCTGCCCCATCCCCACTCCACCCTTCCCCCAAGCCGCCACCCCGCCCTCCCCTTCCCACCCTGCCCCATCCCCACTCCACCCTTCCCCCAAGCCGACACCCCCACCCCGCCCCTTCCCACCCCGCCCCATCCCCACTCCACCCTTCCCCCAAGCCCTCACTTCTGCCCTGCCTCTTCCTGCCCCATCCCCACTCCACCCTTCCCCCAAGCCACCACCCCACCCTGCCCCTTCCCACCCTGCCCCATCCCCACTCCACCCTTCCCCCAAGCCTCCACCCCACCCTGCCCCTTCCCACCCTGCCCCATCCCCACTCCACCCTTCCCCCAAGCCTCCACCCCACCCTGCCCCTTCCCACCCTGCCCCATCCCCACTCCACCCTTCCCCCAAGCCCTCTGTGATGAACTGGGACTGTTCTTACTGTGGTCTTTGAATGCTGAGTGGGGCGTGTTGGCTGGGATGGTCTGCATTGGGGGATGGGAGACTGGCCGTGAGGGAGAATACCTGAGCATGTAACATGAGACCCCAGGAAGGGGTTAGAGGCCAGGTGACACCTTGGCCCGGGAAACTGAACAAAGGCTGTGGGAGGGGTCACTGGAGGGGGAGTTTCAGAGCTGGCTGGTGGAATGGCTGGGAGGCAGACGGGGCTGTGACTTCCCAAGGGGCTGTGGTGCCCTGGGACCCCAAGATGCACCTAATTGGGGGGGATCCTGTTGTCTATGCCTGCAAGACCTGTCTTGGACTGTGTTACTGTCGTCTAAATAAACCTTCTGCTTTACTGGCTGGGAGTCATGGTGAATCACAGGAAGCCGGGGGTGCAGGGCCTTGTGTCCCCCCACACTCCGTGACAACTGGTGGCAGCGGTGGGATCTACTGCACCCCGTGGACGGTGCTTCCTGCAGTAAGTGACTGGGGAGCAGTAAAACGAAGGGGAATCAACAGGGACCAGGTGGGCTGAAGAGTCAGAGAGAGACAGTTCAGGGGGCGATTAACCCCTGGGAGTGTGTGACCAGAGAGGACTTTTGCAGTAACAGGGTCCCCCGGGGGATCACAGCGAGCGGTCCTGGGGTGGAGGAGTCTGCAGCTCGACCCTGGCAGAGAGGTGGTGACCTGAAGAAGGGCTGGCACACTAGGGGTCCCCGGGAACGGTGGAAAGCGGAGAGCACAGGCGGGCGAGTGGCCAGCAGGAGGATGGATGCTAAACGCCTTAAGAGCGACCTGGTGGAGCTGTGCAGGCAGAGGGGGCTGCGCACTGGGAGGTCCACCAAAGAACAGCTCATTGCCCAGCTGGAGGAGAGGGATCGCTTGGATGAACCGAGCCCTGTCCCTGAGGGAAGCCGCCCGGCGGATGCAGCGTGGGCCCCGGGGCCTGACCTGGCTGGGAGGGGTCAGACTGCTGCCGAGGACATCCCGAGACCCGGCCTACTGTCGGAGAAAAACTGAGTTCTCACTATTTTGTTAGGTACAGCAAGTCAGATGTTTTATTAACTCTCACATGTGCAGAGGGAGAGCTGAACAGGTCTCTCCCCGGTTACTAATTACAGCAAGCATTTATACCTTTCATTACAAAAATAACGAGGGACAGCAGCATTTTTGTTTATACATAGGCCATCTTGATATCTCATTTCCTCAGTTGTTTTGACTCTTGCCAACATACAATTATTTTCTATTCCTTATCTACACAAGGTCTTCTACACTTTATCTATGCTGAGGTCATCATGACTTCTTACACAGTTCTTTCTCACCCGTCTCACACAATCCTCGCCTCTACAAATCTCGCGTTAACAGGGTTACAGTTAGCCTGACTCTTGCTAACAACCGTCATGCATTGCAGTTTCCTTCTGTCAGTTCTTTTCTCTGCTTCCACAACCCCCCCTTTTGTACTTCTAGTACAACAAACATTCTCAAATCTCTATTTGCATCAAGTCCTGGACTTCAGATTCTAAATCAGATGCTTCAACCTTAGGGGTTTTGATTGGATGCAATGACAATGCATGATTAGCATGAACATGAAAGGTATTACTATTGTTACGTCTTTTACAACAACAATAACATAATCCTAAACTAACTAATAACAATACAAGCAATAACATTCCCATAGCAATACTATAATGGGGTTGTTGTACAGCCTTTGTCATAAAACACAATACATCATATTTAGTACATAAGGTAGATACTCTATAAGCAGTGTGAAAGGCATACTTTTCTACTTGATATACATTTTGAAGCATGTGAATTTGCCCTTGTACCTCAGAGATTTTCTGAATCTCAGGTAACAATGAAAGCAAATTTTGAAATCTATCAGATAGTAAGCT